>NW_026725796.1:0-52248 GCF_029784015.1 Lycium ferocissimum
ATTCCGTCAAAAATAAAAATGGTTTCCGAAAAGATTTATAGAAGGGTTAACAAATGTTTTTTGGGTAACCCATACGCGTTTTGTACGGTGCAACGGTTTAATTATTAACTTGTACCGGTGTCCTCAAAACCTTTTGGCAACGGTTTTAACCGTTGCCATGACATCTACAACAACGGTTTAAGAACCGGCTCGTAATCTGTTGCCATAGGCTCAATTTCTGGTAGTGACTCTTGAAATATCATTACGAAATATGTCACATAACGTCTCAGGGATCATATACATGTATCAAGTCAATCCGAGCCCGCCTATGAAAGTTACGGGCATTATTCATTATAGAATTATTTGCGAACATATCATAGCTATCCGAGACCATATATGAAAGTTAGGGACATTATACGTTATAGAACACCTTAGGAATAAAAACTCTTTATGCAACATTCATTATCCAGACATACAAATAGCTCGACTACATTAAGGGTGCGGATATCAAGAAGTGAATAAGAATCGTAGACATGCTCGGATCTTAAGAGTAGAGTTACCCCAAGGCTCGTATTATAGCATTTCTTACTTACAGCTAAGACATGCCAAAAGAAAGAGAGGGTAAGCTTTACATACCTTGTCCGCTTCCTAAGCTAATCTGAACTTAAGTCTCGGCTTCTCAAGATCTACAACAACGACGTTAGATACTAACCATTAGTCATAGGTACTTAGGAATTCAATCCCAAGCTATGACTTTATTTACAAAAATTTCGGCAGCATTTCCCCTATAAATTCAATAACCCCGAGAATTCAACTCGGCCAAATCATCAACAAAAATACCAACAACCATACTAACAACATCAACAAGTAATTCAAAATGCATTCTAATATTAGTAACTCTTTTCTATACAATTCGACGACATTTCATTTACATTCAAATCAACCACATACAATCAAGCCAACACTAATGCTCACACCTTCAAGTACTAATCCGAAACCATTCAAACAAGACTCAAGAACACTTGAACAATCCGCACAATATTCAATACAACCCAACCAACATACAACATAACCAAAACCTTCCAACTTCAATGGGAACAACAACAACACATTTCTTTCTTCCAAATTCATGAACTACATCAACAATCCACTCAATTATCAACATCATTCTCATAAATACAAGAAGCTATATTAAAATCACATTAGCTTAAAACATGTACCCCACAACAATTCAACTTCAATTTGAATCATCAAACCTTCATTTTTCATCATAGAATCTACAACAACAACAACCAAGAATACTAAGTAAATTTAATTCCTTCCTTTTACACAAAACAGCCCACTCACGGCTACAACACCAACACACATAATTTCATGAATTTCATCCAATTCTACATCCAACAACACGCACAACCACCCATAATACATGAAAGAGGAGATTAAACCTTACCTTTTCCACTTAGTTCTTCAACTTGGCTAGGGTTGTGCCATGCAAGAATGAATGCTTTGCTTGCTCCAACAACTACTCCACGTTAATAAGGGCCTTCCAATTGGTTGAAAAGCTAAAAGAAAATTATTTTTTGATCACTTTCAAGGGGCATCAAATTCGGCCAGCCATGGCCGAATATGTCTCTCTCTTTTTCTCCATGTTTCTCCAAGCTTCTAAGTATGAGAAGATGAATATGATGTCTTGCTAGTCATCCATTCTCTACATATAAAACCCATACAAGTGGACCATGCCCCACACATGGCTTGGATCAATTAAAATTAGCCAAGCCATGGGTGGGAGCCACTCACTCCTTTTGACCGACTTGTGGCTTGGTTCATGAAATATTAACTTTTCATAATTCACTTTTAACCCCTAATTTTCCTTAATATTCCATACCAATAAAATCATAAGCAACTTGTGCCTTAAAACAAAATTGGAGGTACCTCGTATTCCAAAATAGTCTTGTCCTTAACATATCGTGATTAGCTCGGAATATCTCAACGTACAAAATGCGGGATATAACACATCCGATCTCAGAATCAGCCACAATTTTGTTTGATATTTGCTTCCTTTACTAAAAACAGCGACCGATCAGATACATACCGGGAAATCTGAAGGTCTTCCTACATAAGGGATATACTCTTCTCTAGTGAGTCGAACTACATGTGACTTGATTCCCAAAACTTGGGATATGTAGGCGGGCTCAAAACAAGAGAGTCGTTCACATTCTAATAGCTGTCCAGAGAAACCCTGGTCACTACACCGGGAGTCTTAGGACTTTCCCTTCAAATCACTTAAAGTCTTTAGTCGAGTCGAACTACAAGTGGCTTAAATTCTCATACAACCCGAGATATGTAGAAAATCCAGAAACCACGGCCCGGCCACGTATGTCAAAATTGCATAAAAATGAAGGGTAGAGTGAGTCAGGTCAGTAAAAATTAGGGTTAGTCAAATTTTATCGCCCAGGGATGGTCTCGCCATCCCCGAACATCGAAGGGGCAGTTGTTGATACCCAATGGTTGACCTCCCATAATTTATTTTAATTACTCAGAATCCTTGGATGACAAACAAAATGAATCAGGCATTTTAAAAGGTCAAAATGATTTTATAAATTTGTCTGGGTCAACATCTTACTCCTTTTAATCAATAAAATATTTTTTGTGTTGCTATAAATTATTTGACAATTAATTGGTACATTTATGACATTTTTATGAAATATTTACATTTTGTTGAATAATTATTTATTTAATTGTTTAAATTGTCAAAAGTCAATCTAAGGAATATGAGTAATTAAAGAATTGAACATTTTACACCTCAATCTCTAATTTAGTGTGTTTGCATAATCTGTTGAAATTAATAAATTGTGTTTAGTACTTAATTAGGTTAATTAATCACTAGAGGGTCATTATTGCAAATTGGATTTAGTTATTTAATTGTTTACATTAATGTCATGTTTGCAAACTAAGTCTGTCTATGAAATTAGTCATGTTTTAAAATTAATTAAATGGCTAATTATGTTTTAGTTATAATAATGTGACCAAAAGTCGATATTTTAGTTCTATCCATTTACTTGATTTACCCATTTCCTTTATGTACGCACATACATCTAATATACATAAATATACATATGCGATAAACGTACAAAAAAGGCCCTATTTCATTTCATTTTAAACTGGACAAAGCCCAGTCCCAACTGGACCAACCCGGCCCAAAAACGTATGCAGCATTAAGAGAGGGTAATACCCCTCCTTACTCTCATTATGTCTTCCACACCAAACACGCCTCTCTCTCTCTCTCTCTCCTTTCCCTTCTCATGAAAAACCCTAGGCGCCGCCTCAACTTTTTTTCTCTCTCCTAGCCAAAAATGGCAAGAACACAAAGGTGCCAGGCACCACATAGTCGTCATATAACCATCAGCATAGAGCATTTAATGCTGCACTTTCGTTTTTGTCTTCTCCCCCCAAACACGGTGAGAAACCCCTTTTTCTTTACCCTTTTTCTTCTAACTTTAGATTAAACATGTGATTTGCCATATTTCTTTGCTGTATTGCACTCATACCCTTCTCAATTCTCATTGGTTGGATTTGAATCAACCATATCGAGAAGGGTAATTCTTAGATCGCGCCGTTCGTTGCTCATAGTGGATGATTTAAGCCGTAGGATTTACATTCCAAGTTAAATTTTGAGAAAAAAAAAAACATTTGTCCCACATCATTGTTCTAGGGTTTTTGACAGTTTTGAGGGTTCTATAAATAGAACCCCAACCCTACCTTGTTGAATAAGTCTTGAACACTCAAGCATATGCTGTGACTTAAGATGCGAGTTTTTAAACTTAAAATTGAAATTTGTGCTAGTAAAATTTTATACTTCACTTTTAAAAAGGGGTTAAGTTCTAGTTCAAAAAATTTGATTTTTTTTTTGTGTGTGGCAGAGTCGAGGAAAGGAAGCACTAAAGGCTCCAAATTCATTCTTGTACGCGGTTGTGCATCAAAAAGGTAAATTTTTATCTTTTCTTTTCTTTTTCTGCTTCTAGTTTAATTTGTGCTTAGTTGTAGTTCTTGGTTATTGATGTGGGAATGTTTGTGCTAAGATGTCTGTGGTAGTTAAGATTAATTCAGTAGTAGTAGTTTGGTATTACTCAACTGTTTTATTATATTCTGAGGGCTGTATAGTCTCTTAAACACTTAGAATGGTGGTACAGGATCCTAAACTTAATAATTTAATCATGATTAGTGGATAATGCATGAATCTAGTTCTATTTGAATAATTTACTCTTTATCATAGTAGCACTAGGCATCAATCAAGAGTATAACTATGACTAGAAATGAGTTAAGAGGGGTCTGAGTTAAGTGAGAGGTTTTTAGAGTGAAGAATATGGACTAATAATAGATCATTAGTTGTTAATAATGGTAATGGCTTAAGTGGATACACGGCTTTATAAAACTGATCTTCCTCAACATTGAGATGAAACTAGGTAAAGAAAGAGATGAGGCTATTTAGACTCCTAAAATATTGATATATGCGTTGTTTATAATATGGATTATTCTGCTCAAGGTCCAAGCTGTAAAAGGTTGAAGTTGTTCGGTCACTAGTCACAGAGAGTTTGAGCTTGAAAAACCTTTAGTATGACCTGTTTGACAACATGAATGTCTGCTTTGTTTTCTGCTGGTTTGTGCATCTGCCTGTCATCCCTTAGGATCCACATAACTCCATACATTCTGCTTTTTCTTAGGAATTTGGTTATGTCAAGGACTTTTGAAGTACTTATTAAATTGCAAGTTTTGTTTGAGTATTTAGCTCGCCTGTTTATTCGCTTGTATGCTTTCCTTTCTTCTCTCTTTGTTTAAGTGGCGTTAGCTTCCATTAAACATGTAATTGTCTAAAGTTCCAAGTCTGTAAAAAATGTAGATTAGGCCATTGAATTTGGATGCATGCCTTAAGTCATCAAAGCTCCCGTTATCATTTTTTCGTGAAATGGACCAGTCCAGCATAAAAAAAAATGAGAACCTGCCTATTATGTCTATGTTTAATTATTGGAATCTCTAATCTGAGTTCTGGTAACTTGTTAGTATAGCTCGGTCTACTTGCTACTAGTATTACATTTTTTGTATCTCAAAGAACCACTGTATTTGTATGCCGGTCCATCATGATTTAACCACTTAGCCAGTATGCATCACTTGTGAACTGGTTGGAAGGGCTTTACAGCATAACTTGACCTGCTGAGTGTCCCTGTAAGTCTGTACTGACCTATCGAACTTTAAAATGACCTATAGAACTATGCAATAATGCTTTAACTCATTTTGTGTCTCTGTGTGAACCCTGCTAAGCCTTAATAGTGAAAAATGATTCTCCACCTATATTTAAATGATCTTGTTTACTATGAATACTTGTGTTTGCATTTGTTTGGACACCTAGTTATAAATAGTCTAAATAATAGAGTTCCTATGATCACAAGGGACTAAGGATGAGCTAAAGTCACATAGCCAAAGATGAGCCTTTTAAAAAGGTGCCTGGAGAGAGGGTCAAGGGAGAACCAAGCATTGCTTGGTTCATAACACCTTCCCTCCACATAAAGGACATCAAGGAACTCCCATGGCCTGTGGAGGCATGCTCACTAAGGTCCCTGTGATCATATAGATCCAAGAACATAAAGCTGGAACCATAATTTCCCTAATGAATGATTTGTTGAGTTTAAATGAAGAGCTTAAGTGCATAGATGTGTTTGAATTGGATGTTGAATGGGAATATTTAAGAAGGAGGCTTAGGACCTGAACATTGAACAGTTGCACCCTTAAAGATAATGTAATACTTTTTTCTTCAGGAATTCTGCTAAGGAATCCAGATTTTGCCTATGTTCGATATTTGTCTGTGTCATGCTTACTTGTCTCATCTACAACTGTTTTTCTTGATAATATGCCATGCCCTGCTTCTGACCATTTAGACTCAGAAAAACCTTGACTTTTTCCTGTATTTCATCTTGCTTATACTATGTTGAATGCCTAAATTGTAATTGCCTCTTTTTCCCTGAACATTTCCACAACCTTGCATTATCTGCATATACTTGGAATTGCTTGTATCTTGCATTGTCTATAACATGTATATTCAAAATAGTGGCTTCTCCCTTTGAATATTGTACATTCTATGTGAAACTGCCTAGACTAAGATACCATGCTCTTACTTACATTTGAGTGTACCTGTACCATGACTATGTGTTTCAGTCTGCTTCTGTCTTATACCACATCTATGTGTCTCAATTTCATTTTGTCCACCCCCATGCTTGTGTGTTTCAATTGTAATTGTTGTTCTTTACCTCAAGGCACTACATACTTATCCATGTCATGAAACTGTTAAGTTAATGTTGTTCTATCATTCTTTTATGTGTGTTGTTGCATATGGTTGAGGTATCAAAGCAAGTTTGGGGTTTGGTTTAGCCTTCCCCCGATGCCTGCCATGCCTAAGGTACAAGAAACCTTTTTTGATCTTGTGCGACATCGGGAATAAGGATGGTGATAACTACCCTGGGCTGCCTAAATCTCTACCAATAAGGCCCAATAGCATCTATGTACAAATACTTTGGTTATGCTACTTGTGAATGAATTCGATGCATGTGTATGTATATATTTACACGTATGATAAGTTCAGTAAATATAAACTAATTGGGTCCCTCTCCTCATTCTCCTTTGCATGGCCACTTGGGCTGAGGTCCTGCCCTGGCCCAATAGGAAAATTCTTTCAAAAGATTTATTGAGTCCGAGAAAAGAAAAACGGAAGCTAATATATATCGAAGGCCCAGTCATGAGTGAAAATGACAAAAAGGTCCAACCACAGGTGAAAATGGTTAATTAGGGAGTTTGGTACACCCCTAGTCTAATCCCTCCTCCATCCTTTATATTATTTCAGTTGGATGTTGTATTGTATTTGGTACTAGTATATTACCCGCGCGATGCGCGGCATTATGAAAAGAAAAATAATCATAGCAAATTTTAATCTTGCTTGTTGATCACATAAAATATAATTTCTTGTTGTAAATTCTCAAATGTCATCTTGCTTCTTTTCACAATGTATCTAAGAACAACAACACTATGAAATTATCATGTAGTCATGGTCTCATGGAATAAATTTTGAACCAAATTCAAATATAATAACCATATATAGTACTTGATACAAACAGTCAGAAGTTGAAATGGATCCATTCCATTTAGCGAACGAACCACGTATTATTGAAACACCAATTAAAAAGGTCCTCCTTACAACTTGAAACTACAGCTATCAAAAAAACACAAAAAACATCGACCAACTAACAAACTCTCTATCTATTGCTATTATAATTAACAACCTAGCCCTTTCTATACAGTTGACCCCAACAGTATCTATTCTATCCATCTTCTATCTTTGTATGCATGTTGCCACTTCATCATGTCAAAAAATCTGTATTTGCACTCCTGTAGCACTTCCTTACTAATTGAAAGTGGATGAGGCACCTGGAGTCATTCCTTGCCATCCAAATATGATATATAATTGCAGCAACGATAACCCAGATGAATGCCTTGCTTATCTTCCTGAATGCTTTGCTTATCTTCCTATTTCCCTCCTTGCCACCTTGGTCCACATTCCCAATAGATCCTGCCTCTTTATATTAATCTGTAGTCTGGCTAGAGCAATAATGAAACAGGCTTGTGAGAATACACATTCAAAGAACAGGTGCTTCTTTTATTTAAGTAGTAGTACCACATAGCAAGCAGGCACTGTCTTGACTATTTGTTCTTATTTGGACTGGAGAGATATTGAATTCAAGACATAGTCCATGACAGCCATCTTCCACATAAGAGCTTCTTCAATTTTCATGCGGTTTTCTGTTGCTGCAAAAGACCGAAATAAGATGAACAATAATCACAATGATAAAGAAGCCTCTGTCCAAATAATGAATATATTGGCTTCTTTGTTAAATTTGATAGGAGGATAATCAAAAGAATGTTGCACATCATAAGTGAAATAATGTCAGTGTTATTCATGAATAGGTCCATAATCGTGGCGATTGATAAAAGCGAGAAAACTATCTTATTAACAAAATTGCAACACTTTCATTTCCTTCTTTTTTTTCTCCAGATATATAAGTTCTCACAAATTTTACACTATGAAGAGAAATCTTTTTATGATCAAAGGTCTTAACAAATTAATTAATTTCATCATTGGATCAAGTAGAGAATAATTCTCTTTTGAATCAAGGTATAGGTCATTTATGCAATTTCAATAACCTCATTTGCATCATATCAACAAATAAACCGTATCTAACAACATATATCTACTCTACTTAATCATCTATAGCACAAATGTTATTTTCTTTAGCACAAACTTGAATATTAGTATAGTTAACAAACCAATAATATATATTCTGTTATGAATAAATTTAGAATCGATATCCATCTTTAAATGAATCAAATTTCATTTTTTATGGACTTGGACTCACCACTTTCTCTCCCTCCATCTTGGTCTTAATGAAAGAGTAGGACTGCAACTCCACAATTTTCAATGCAAAGTTCCAAACTGTGTTGAAATTTTATTGCCTGCAACATATTTATCGTTTTAATTTCCTCATCAAGGTACTTGTAAGTCTGTAATATTACATTATGCTGATATAACTTAACAAAGATGTATATTTGTTGAATATAATAATTAATAATCCATTATAAGTACATATCTCAACACATTAATTTTCAACTGCATGTGTAAGAGGTGCCGCCCTTTCAAGGGTGTTCGTGGCTTTCTGAATATGTAAAAGAAAACATATAAGTTAAGGAAATTAATGATATGCATGCATGTCAGCTATTAATAGAAAAGTAAAATTGGAAATCTTGTCAACATGCCACTATGATGTGCATGCATGTCAGATATCAATAGCTTCATGATATTAAAAGCTAAACTCAGAGATATTCGTGATTTCAGTGCAACATGATAAGGAAAATTATTTAACTGGCAATACCTAATCATTGTCAAACCCATCAAAAAGCTACCATTCTAAATTGTAAGCAGTTTCAGATTTGAGCACCGTAACCTGTTAGGATATTGATTTAGATTAATACAAAATTTAAAAACAAAATAAAAATCAAATGACTAAAATGACGTTTTAGTTGATTTCCTGCCAACAGAGAAAAACTTAGAGAGGCCTTTTAAAATCAAGCAGAAACCAAAAAGCAGTTTGAACAAACAACAAACATTCTCGAGCAGTATGAAATACTATACATAATTAGAGCAAAAATCTACTCATTCCAACGTTTACTCAAATGTTAGAATTGCTCCATAAGGCCACTCCAACTGATGAAAACTATTTTTCAGGAGGGGATCTAACTGCATCATTTTCTAAAACAGGATTGGGGTTGAAAGAGTTTACTGCCAATCTAACAGTCTCATTTTCTAGCCAAAGATTAGCAAAAATCAGCAATATGAAATACTATACAGAATTAGAGCAAAAAATCTACTCATTCCAATGTTTACTCTCGAGCCCTAGCGAAATACTATACAGAATTAGAGCAAAAATCTACTCATTCCAATGTTTACTCTCGAGGCCTAGCTAACACATGCAACATATAGAACTTGATGAAAATCTGAGAAATTCAAATCCCAAACTTTTATTTTGAGACAGGATTAGAACATGAAAATAATTAAAGGAGGAGGCATCTTCCAAGTCTGAAAAGTACATGAGGTGTAATCGCTTATACTCAATACTTTCCCTTTCATGTCTTATCTTCTATGTGTATCGTCAGCCTTCTTAACTGCTCTATTACTCTCAGCTTCTGGATAGTTCTCTAGTTTCTATTATCTCACTGATTCTTGCTTCATATTTTGTCGATTTTGCCAGAGAAAATTACTCCTAATTCAGCATCAATTTAGGTGTTTTTTTTTTTTTTTTAATGATAGAAACTGGAAAAGTCCGGTGAGTATCACGAATCTTTGGCTGGAATCCTCTTCTCCTATTTGTTTTGTCTAATTGCTATCGAAGTCTTCTCTTATCCATTTATTAGAGCATGTTTATTGATGCAATAGCATTTTCGTCTATTGTTTGTTTTCTTATATTATGGTCTGCTATTTTTCCCCTTGCACATAACATGTTTCATTAATGTTCTGTTCAAGCTATAACCTTAGATTTATTTCCTCCGCCCTTTTTGTTTAATGTCATTTCCCAACAAAAATGTAATTCACGGTACTAAGGAAAGGAATCATTGATAGAAACACATATGGACTAAGGAAAGGAATCATTGATAGAAACACATATGGAAAACTGAATACCATACTCTGACCGGAAACAACGCATATCACATATAAAGTTAATTAAGGCAAGACAAAGAAAAATGAAGTGCAGAGACCAAGAGGAAAACTGGCACACAACTTCAAAAACACCTAATCTTCATTTTATCTCACAAAGGATGAAGAAATAAAAAAAAATAAAAAAATAATAAAAAAAAATGTATATATATATATCATTCAGAATAGAAGCAGCTTATTAAAAAATTATGTAAAGGATAAACTGAACCTGATATGGACTTTCCCTTCGCACAAGCTGTACCGGGTTATTGAGGATTGCCACCAGCCCATTAGGATGGAGTAGAGGAACTTTTCCCGATTTAAAGCTTTGCAGTTATAGGAATCACCAAAATATGTCAACATATTTCAACTGAAAAAAGAGAATTCTCCGAAATTTTTAACTGCAAATGAAGTTGAATAACCAAATAAAAGGAGTTTCCAAAGATTACGACAGGGAAATCTAGAGGAGAACACCGACTAATCTAGTCTTCTTCCGGCAACAAACACCCGATGTAATCTTCGGTCTCTTGACTCATGAATGTAATTGTCAGTCTCTTGCGAAAGATCCATCTTGAGACTTAAAAAAAAAAAAAAAACTAACTAAAAGACCACAAAACTCTGATTCAGTACTTTCGGCTGTGGGAAAAGAAATTGTAGAAACAAAATTGATCTTTCAGGAATTTGATCAGACAGTTTTGCGTGCGGTCTGAAATCAGCGGAAGAGCGGTTCCCTTTGAATTGAATTGAATGGATATAAGTATATAGCAGTGAGTTGAAACAAATACGTGAAGGAAGTTATAATTTCTTTTTGAATTGGCTTTCTTTAAAAAATAAAAAATTATTTATTCTTTTCTCTTCTTCGTTTTTATCTTTTTATTTTCTTTTTTAAAATAGGAATTTTCAGCGTGATTTTACATCATCTCAAATGTTTTCTTTCTCTCGTTATATATAGATTTGTAAAAACTCACATTATTATTGGAAATAATTATGGTTGGAACTAGACATCTTAGGCAAACGGTGCACACGCCGTTTAGATTGACTCTAGATCCTTAGGCGATTTTCGGAACCCCGATCACCCATACTGATTTTTAAATATAAACAAAGATTAACCATGTTTTTAGTAAGATAAAGAATAAAGGTACTAAGAGATGGTAAGGTCAAAATGGCGTGATTTTTTACTCAAAAGAGATGAAACTAGTTGAGCGAATTCTTTCAACAAATGAAACAAGCATGGATTTTCTGGATTTTTAAACCAGCAATAGATAAGGTATTTTTGTGCCAGAGCCCACATAATTTTTTTGGAATGAGACGGCCAAATGGGTTAAAGCCCAACTGATTTTCAAATAAAGGATCTGGGCCTTGCCCAAAAAATTGAAACTCTTTCTGTGGACAAAAATTATTTTTGGCTCTAAGTCCAATTTGACAAATATGAATTTCAATGTATACATGTGTCCAAATTCGTGATAACCCCTTTTGTAAACTGAAAATGGTCAAAATATACCCGTAATTATAAAGGTTTTAAGTAAGATGCTCTAACGTATTATAAAGTTGACCCGAGACCAAGTGTGAACTAAGCATGAACTAAGAGGATATATATTTACTCATATATACATTACAAAAACAAAAATGTTTTCTTTTTAATACGTACTATCCTTATACATAAAAGGGGATATTTCTTATCGGATATTAATAAATCTGAATCTAAAGTACCCATATATAAGGGGATATACTCAAATTTTTCCAAATCAAGTGATATGCAATAAATGGCAATCTTTTAAAAATGCGGGAATTAAACACTAAATAAGCAGTTCATGCAAATAACCACACATTGGAATTTGAAGGTCAACCGTATAGTACGGATCCATAATACTAGAGTGCCTAACACCTTGCCTAGGGGATCACTAGAACCCTTACCTAGAACTTTGAATTACGAAGGCTTTTTCACTGTATATGAATAAATCCTTCAAAACTGATTTTCCTAATTTCCTAAAAATTAGGTGGCGACTCTTTTAAAACAAAGTCCGAAAGAGCACCAACAAGTTCGTAGTAGCTTTTATGCACCCGCGTAAATAGAAAATTGTTACAATTATCATATAAAATCATAAACATGAAAATAAGATGAAATCTTACCTCAAAAACTCAAGAACACCTCAATTCCAAGATCACCTCACCTTGAAATACCCTCCAAACCTTTTACAAGAAGAAGAGACAAGTTTCAACCACACTTTGAAACCCTAAGTACTTTGATCTTCACTTTGATCTTTGATTTATGCTTGGAGAAGTGTTTGAATATGTTGGGAGACGTTTCTAGAGCTTTCTTGAACTTGAGGTTATGTTAAAAATGACTTAAAATGAAGAGGGGTGGTAATATATAAAATCTGGAAAATTCCACTGCCATTACAAAATATGGCCCGTATCCTTGTTATACGGCCTACCCCCTCGCCATACAAAATTATACGGTCCGTACAATGGGCCGTATTTTTTCACCTCAAAAAACTGCCTTCTCTAAAAAAATTTAAAATCCTTAAATACGGTCCTTATCTTAAAATACTGACCATATCTCAATTATACGGTCCTTATTCTATATTCTCAGAAACAACTTTTAACGAACCTTTCCGCTTCGATTTACTTATTCTCTAATCTTCCGTAACTTACCAAACATGAACTTAAACCCTTATAAGCATAAGTTAAGCATATCCAACCTCATATAACTTCGAAGGCAAATCCCGGTGTCCAAAACTAATGCAACTAACATACGACGACTCTAAATGTATAAAACTACAAGGTGTAACAATTTATATTGCACCAAATTGTCACGACCCAACCTAGGGCCATGACAAGTGACCGGGTTTACCCCGTCTGAGAACTCAACCTTTCTTTGGCGACAAATTTTTTTCTGAAATTCTAGCTAAAATACTAGAGTCGATATATAACTCAAAACGTCTTAAAATGTCTTGACATACATACACATACATAAATATATACATGAGTACGGGACAAGGCGGGTCAAGAGGCTACCGCCACTTCGTACAATACCATAGTGACCGACAGACCAAACAAGTATCTATAACACCCACGCTGCTCGCGACGTCTAAAAGTACAACTTGCCGAATATATACACAAAATTATACCAAAATAGGAGCCCTCCGGAACAAATGGAGTTGTCCGACTCCAGAGCCGAGTCCCCCTGGGGCTGATCGCCGCGTCGCGTCCGTACTGCGGGCATGAAACGCGACCGAAGAAAGGGGTCGGTATGCGGATTTTAATATGTATCGAATATGTAAGCGAGGATAGACAATAACCATCGCGCAATTTAGGAAGGAAGAATCATAATCTACCCAATATCTGCAGCCTTCGCTAAAGGAAAACATAAATAAATGCACAAGTCCCAAAACAAGCTTTAAGTAAATAATCGCAGTCCAAAATGTAATCTAGAACACCTCATTTAAAGGAGTAATGCAATACAACACATCACATGCGCCGCTTCCGGCAAAATAATGATTGCCCCTTTGGGCAGCCGCTTCCGGCTCGATATCAATAATGGCCCCTTCGGGCATGCCGCTTGGCATAATGATCATGATGGCCCCTTTCGGGCATTGCCGCTTCCGGCATAATAATGAAGATAGCCCCGCCGGGCATTGCCGCTTCCGGCATAATAATAAAGATGGCCCCTTCGGGCATAATAGTAATGATAACGTAAACATAAGTAGTAAATGAAATAAAATAGTAAAGCCTCGCACCCCTTTCGGAGTGGTTTTAGAAAGTTTAGAAAATAAAAATAAATTTTATGTTTCCTTGAACAAAACTAGTTCTTTAAAAATCATTGGTGAACCACAAACGCGTTTCCGAAGCCACTTTTGGAAAACCGAAGTAATAATTATATCAGTAACGTTGTTGCACAGCAAAGTATACTATAGATCATAATGAAATAGTTCAACAACTGTCCTGTAATTATTGTACCAAAATAAGTCGAATGGAGCAATACAAGAGTCTCGGGACTGTGGGCCCACCTCGGGTCAAGTCGAGGCGGCGAACATAAATTACAAGGACTAGGCTCCCTAAAGCCATCCATGAAGGTTCCGGAGTGATTCGGATATATTGGCAACCGTTACAAAGGTTTAAACATTCCTTTAACCAAAGATAAGGATTTTTGGTTCAATTGCGCTGAGTGAATAGTATGCAAAATCAAACTCGAATTTCCAAGGGCAGAATTATTCCCGAGGTTCCGATCTTCACCTAGTATGACTAGGACGTGCCAAAAGAAGGAAAGGTAGGCTTTACATACCTTATTCGCGTCTCACGCTCGTCTGAGCTCCACTCCCGTTTCTACCAAAATCTACAATTGGTCACAATTACCAAATGGGAGTTACAAGCTTTTAAGAATTCAAGTTAAATCCATATTTGCCTACCGAAATTTTACAAACATCTCCCTATAAATTCAACATCCCGGGAGTTAACATGCCATAATATCAACAACAACATCCACAACAATACCAACAATACAATAATAGACACCACAAATCACAATATAACACAACTAAACTTCTTTCCACCATATTTGACTTTCATTCCGATTTCACCTTTCCAAATTCATGTCAACATTCTCATATTTATTTACTAATCCACAATCATTCAAATACAATTCGGAAACACTTCATATCATTTCTACAAAATATTCGCAACATATACCACATAGGCAAACTTTCCAACAAAGCCATAACGTACCCAAAACTTTCAATCTCTAACATGCATATTCATAGTATATTTCCATCTTCCAATTTCATCAACAACCATCATAATTTGCACCTCTTAACAATTTCATTTCCATGTTAGCATAAAACTAGAATAAAATCATATAATTCCTACAACAACCTAACAATGGATTTTTCATGCCAACTTAAACCATTCACTCCACAAGAATACAACAACACAATTAGTATACTAAATAAATTCCATCCATCTCTCTTCATGCAAAAATACTACACGGCCACACACACATATGTGCCACACGGCCATGCACACCACACACACATCCTAATTCCATAATTTTTCATGCAACCTTAATCACTATAACACATGTGCCCATTCCATAACACAAAACATAGAGTTCTTACCTTTTTCTTCAATTTCCCACTTTCCGCAAACGGAGTTTTCTTGCTTAACTACTTATACCATGTCGAAGAGCGCTTTAAACTTGTTAAGAATTCGAGAAGGAAGAGATTTTTGGATCAAAGTTGAAGGCTTGGAAATTTTTCTTTTTTTTTTTGTTGTTGGCCGAATGGGTGGTTTGGTTGCTCTTCCAAGTTCTTCTTTTTTTTTTCTTGAAAATTCTTGGAGTTATCAAGAATAATGTGGTGGTTTCCTTTTTAATCACATGGATTTTTAATTCCATGTGGGTCTTGGGCCATGGCCTTGGCCGGTCACCCCTCAAAGTTGGGCCTCATTTTCTCTTTTTTTTTTTCTAGCCCAATTCATCATGGTTCCTATTTAAAAAAATTCGGACTAATTTCCAAAATTCCAAGCTTGCCCTTAGGCCTTGTCCAAGGTTCTCATGTCAATATTTCCATAAGTGACAACATGCACACCACATAAAATCAAAGCATGGCCTTATTTTTACAAATCACAATTATGTCCGAATTTCCCAAATGTGCAAAAACACGGGATATAACACAAATCCAATTTACCACTATAATTGAGTAAATTTTAAATTTTCATAGATAAATTTTAAATTTTCATAGATTTGAAATTGAGTGAAATATCACACTTCTTACACAGGTGCAATGGTTTGTTTGTAGTGATCATTTTAGGCAGCATTCACATTATACATGTTCGCATATATTCGTTGTTTTTAATACATGTAAAGTGTAGAACTTTTGGCATGTTTAAAGAGCAAGTAAAAACAAAATGGAAAAGAAACTTTACTGTGCAAACCATCGCGGTAATGGTATAAATATCATCCAACAAATTAAAGGATGACAACACAAGCAAACTTAGAAGGCCATCATCAATTAAATCATATATGAATATATAAAAGGTATAAATGAATAAATACATTAATTAAATTGGTCGCGGATACCAAAAAAAAGTCATTATAGCTAAATGGCATGCGCCTGTAATGACCCGTTTGGTCGTTATTGCACTTTTAACCCATTTACCCACGTTGACCCTTCCCCGAGCCTTGTTAGTATGATTTTGACCTGCGGGGATAGGTGGCACGGTTCCTGAGGTCATTTGGCGAGTTTTATAATAACTTATGAGAAATAGAACCTTAAAGTGAAAAACGGTTGACCGATAGTCGACTTTTGGGTAGACAGTCCTTTTTTGAAAATCCGTCAATTCCGTGAGGTTTGAAGTGTCGATTATGACTTGATGGGATGTTCAGCTTGGTTCCCGAGGCAATCTGGAGCATTTTGGGTTGTTGGTTGGAATGTTGGCTTTTGGCCATTTGGTGTTGACCTAGTCAAATAGACCTCCGATGGGAACTTCGAGACCACGAGTGAGTCTGTAGTGTGATTTTATGTGTGTGTACATGTTTGGTTTGTACCTGGGAGGCCTCGGGTGATTGTCAGGATTTGGGAAGGACTTGGTGAAAATCCAAAAAATTCTGGTTCTGGTGACTCGCCCCAGTGAGACTGGGTGCGCCCTAGCGGACCCGCCTCAGCGAGGCCTAGTTCGCGGGTGCAGAAGTATGGGATTCCATGGTAATCTACCCTAGTGGATTGAATTCCGCTGAGGCAAATGCGCGGAAGACGCTGATCCAGAATCATTAAATGCTTAAGTTAAACCCTTCATTTCCATTCCCAAAATTATTTCTCCAAAGTGTCTCAAGGGCGATTTGAAGTGTTTCTAAGTGGATTCTTCTTGGGGTAAGTCTATTTAATCCATGAACATGAACCCACTCATGCATAATAAACCCAAGAATCAACAAAATATTACCCTTACAACTAGTGTTTACCAAGATTTTTAGGCTAAATCCAAAAATTTCGATGGAAATCAAAGGGAGATGTAGAGTGTTTTGAGAGCGATGGAGAGTGTTTTGAGAGAATGGAGAGTTCTAATGTGTTTTGGATGATTTAATTGTCCGGTGAATTATCGGGTCGGGCATTTTACCCGGTTCGTATATTTCATTTATTATTTGGCTTTTAAATTATCCACATGGAGGACACATCAGCTGGAAATTACAAGTGACTACACTCACTAAGGTGTATGAGCTCACGGGTATATTTAAATCCACTTAGCCAAGCTTATGGGTGTTATTTTAGACTAGTCATAGTTTGGGGACTAACGTAACAATCCGTACCAAGTTTAGGGGTGTTTTAACCACCTCAGCCTAATTAATATCGTAAAGAGTAGTGATGATATCTTCCCACTCATGTGAATATAATGAAATTCATGTTTTTTACTTTTAAATAACAAAAATATATGTATGAGTTTAGAAAGTAAATTTTTATAATACATATTTGGACTACTAAGTACAAAAAAAATATGATAACACGAAATTGTTTTTAAGAAAATGTTCCTTACATATTTGGAATTGAAGAAATAGAGTGTAATAAGATATTAATTTTAAAAATAACATAAAAGAGAATTGAAAATTTATCTGGTAATTACACCATGCAATTACCATTAATTCTCACCTCCCATTTTAAAATTGAATAATGTATTGATTTCCGTTAATTACATCCAATCCATGTTGGCCAAGTCATGCTTGACCAAACAAATAATTTAAAATTTTATAATTACACGCAATTATATCCAAATTCGATTAGGTGGTCATTTAGTTTTGGATAGTAATATTTTGTAGTTTTTATTTTCTATTCTATTCCACTGTTGGTCCATTAAGAAAAGATTTTGTAGAAGAATTAACATTCTTGACACATGTGATTGAATAACAAGAACTCATTCTTAATTCAATGTTGTTAGTAGGTAGTAGCCCATTAATGGCAATCACCACATGCATAACCAAACCTGTTTGTGTAAAACTGTTGTCTGACAAAAAAATATGACCTTAAAGAAAAAATATTCCAAATAAGGGGATTTCTTAGATTTCAAAGTCCATTAATAAGAATTAGGTGAGAGTACATTCATGATAATAAGGAAAGACTACTGACTTAAAATATAACATCTCCGAAGTAATGTTCATATTGTTCACTTGGTTTCTGAGAGTTCATCAGCAAAGGGAAAGTAATCACTACTGGTTGCAGCCATTTTTGAGAATATGTCTTTTTGCCTCAACCCTCAAATTGTTATTTGCTGCCCTTAAAGTTGCGTGATAGTTTTGTCAAACACAAAAAGTTAACCTTTGATATGTGTGTGTGTGTATAACTAATGTTTCGTTTATTATGTTAATAACAAAATATAGGGTTGTTATCATATTAAGGTTGAGAATAGCTTACAGAAATATGGATTCTCTTTAAGCATACGCAAGTAAGGATCCACCAGTTTATCCTTTTCAACATAACTTGGGTCATATACCTTGTTCGGAATCAGTTTGTGCTGCAACTCATCCATTTTCGCACTTTCTTTCCTTTAATATCAAGCATCAAAATAAATATATTAATTGTTATTTCAATAGTTTACTATGTTTTTCAAACAAAAATAAGTAATTTTATGGTTACCGATCTCTGGAACAGATGGATAATACCTGCTTTGGTGACTATTGTTGGACGTCTTTGGATTGAGGTACGTTAGTCAGTCCATGTTCTCGTTCAACATTTTTCTGCATTTATTGTACACAAAAAGAAAAAAATATTATATCCACATGTGCTAAATCATTTTATTGACGCATATATAATGAAACACATTAAAAAGAATATAGATGTTAGAATATATTTTAATATTTTAAAAAGATTTTGATATATGAAGCACACTCTATAACGAGAAGATGATCCAGGCGAGATTCTTGGAATTCTACCTCGCGAGAAGTATCCCTGCATTTGTTTAAGGGTTAATTACATCTATATAATATGACTCAGTTTCGGATACACCCCTTATATTTTATCTATCAAGCACTTACAACTTATATACTATGAAAATCCTATATACTATGAAAATCCTATACTTAAGCGCCTTATGAGATATATTCGAAACAAAGTATTTTAAAATATAATTATCAAGTAATACATTAGATTTATAAAAATAAAAATAAACAAAATTAAAGCGAAAGAATAAATAAACTAAAATAAAAATGAGAAATTTCTATATATAACATATTATGATTAATGAGAACTTACATGTTTAATGTGTAGGAAAGTCATTACTAATAGTCGTTATATCTCATTAATTAATTTGTGTTCATTTTTTTATTTTAAAGTTTTCAAAGATGTATGTTTCAAAAAGAATTTATTCTCTGTTTTGATCAAATGCATGAATAAAGATATTCAATAGCAATTTTTTTTTATCCTTTTTATTAAATTTCATGAAAATAAATACATATTTTTTATTTATTATTTAAATTTATTTTTTAATAATTATATTTTAATATACTTACTGATATACCTCATAAGGTAAATAAATATTTGATTTTAAAATATAGGGAGTGCATTCAAAGCTGAGTAATATTATAGGGGTATTTCGTGTAATTAAACTTTATTTAACATAAAAAGGTGAAGTTCCCTATTGATATTTTTATGAAACATTCGTGTTTGTAGCTTGTAAAAATATAAAATAGTGCAAGTTATAGTAAATACCCACGTAATATGATTTAATTGCAAATACTCCTCCAGTATTAAAATCAAACACCTATGGTCCCTGTATTAAAAAAATCCTACAAAAATAGTTTAAGTAAATATTTACATTTTTTACAAGGGTGTTATGCATTTAGATTTGAAGAAACATGAGGAATATCGAAAGCTATGTATATTAAAATAGAATTACAGAAGGACAAATTCAAGTTAATTTTACAAGTACAAAGTCACTAAATACAATTTTATGAAATGTAAGAAATAGAATAAACACGTTTGTTACGTTTAAAATTTTTATTCACTTCTTTAATTAAAAAGGGAATAATATTTTGAAAGATGCACATGTTAAAAAATTTAAATTGTAAATGACCACAAATTATTCGATTCGATTTTTTTTAACATGTAAGCTATTTGAATTTTTTTAAAATTATGATGTAATTTATAGGAAGTCTTAGTTATTATTTTTGTTTGTATTTAAGTGTTTCACTTTAATATTTTAAACTTACTTAGTTAGAAGAATGTTGCTTTGTGTGTGGTTTTGTTTTATAAAGAGTTTAAGTGTTTAATTTTAAAAAGTAGGAATAACACCGTTATATATGTGTAGGATTTTTATAATATAAGGGAGACAAATGCTTGATGTATAAATACAAGAGATATATTAATATTTGGGTCTTATTATAAGAGTATTACTGCAATTTACCATAAAAAATAAAAAATGTGTTAGATATATATCATACCCTTGATCTATTAGTTGCTGGAAATTCCATAGGAGAATTAGAAGCCCCATTAGAGTTGACAGTAATTCTCTACAAGGATAGAATAATTTACAAATATATTAATAAGAATTGTAAGCATCTCAAAGTAGAATAGATATAAGGACAAATGAAGCTAAGGCCAAAAATAAAAAGAAAGAGAGTGTAGATCAAAGTAACATACCTGAGATAAATTTGGTCCCAGAGTGAATGGCATTTCATGATTAGTAAAAAGTTTAGACCTAGGAAGTAAAATATATGAGTTCCCCCGACAACTAAAATTTAAACTACATTGATCAGACTTAATATTCTCCCGAAAAAGGAAAAGTCATTTATGTGATATTATTTCTAATCTGCTTAAAAAAGAAAGAAATCATTCTATATTTGAATTATTTTTTTTTTAACATTCTCATTTTCTATACCCTTAATTTCATTATTTTATAGTCACATAAATGTTATTAAATGTTTTAAGACAACAAGTTCCGGAAGTCTTTCTATATTTTCTAATCTATATGGCTTAAACATTTTCACATAAAATGAAACGGAGTGAAAATCAATTAATACCTCGAGCCTAAATACATATCATGTTGATTCAGCATGAACTGCTCAGTTGCAATTTGATTGAATTGATGATGAACCGGATCATGATGTCGCTGCTGTTGTACACTGGATCCAGAAGGAACATACAACAAAATTAAACTAGCCAAGTAGTAATTAGTATTATCAATTAACAAATCCATTTGTACATGACTTTTTTATAAAAGAAAATCCACGTGTTAACAGATAACTTAAATTTGTAAAAAGAATAGATCGTCAAAATTTATTATGATAAATGCTAAAATAGACAAAGATTTAAAGTCTGCTTGATATATAAACAACGATACATTTTCGCATATAACTGGCTGTAATGATGAATAAAGAAACCACTTTGTTCATGAAGAACTTTACTGAGAAATTAATTAAAATAAATCTAGTCTTTTAACATCTTAAACTTTTAAATCGGACAAAATAAAAGAATTTTACAAGGAACTTTGTATTGGCTAAGGGTTTGATACTTGCATGAATTAATTAGGAGTACATGCTGGTTCCGATAGTATAAAATGTTTTTAGTTTGGTAACAAATATATGTAACAAGTAAGGCATGACTACCTCTGCGTCATGTAGGCTTGCTGCAACATAGTGATGTAGGCCTCCTCGTTGTTACTTCCAAAATTATATATGTTTTGAGACCTAGATTATGCCATATAACAAATCATTACAATTTTTTAATCATTCAAATTTTAGTAATTATTTAAATACGAAAAATAAAAGTAGTAGATGAAAAATTCTTTTACATTTTGAAATGAGAAAAGCTTATGAGAGAAAAAGCAGGGAGAGATAACTTGTGATATTTTAACTTAGTTTAACAATGAGGGGATGTCCACCTTTTATTTATATTGCACCAAATCCAATTTACCACTGTAATTAAGTAAATTGAGTGAAATATCACACTTCTTACAGAGGTGCAATGGTTTGTTTGTAGTGATCATTTTAGGTAGCATTCACATTATACATGTTCGCATATTCGTTGTTTTTAATAAATGTAAAGTGTAGAACTTTTGGCATATTGAAAGAGCAAGTAAAAACAAAATGCAAAAGAAACTTTACTATGCAAACCATCGCGGTAATGCTATAAATATCATACAACAAATTAAAGGATGGCAACAAGCAAACTTAGAAGGCCGTCATCAATTAAATCATCTACGAATATATAAAAGGTATAAATGAAAAAATACATTATTTAAATTGGTCTCCGATACCAAAAAAAAAAGAGTCGATATAGCTAAATGGTACGCGCCTGTAACGACCCGTTTAGTCGTTATTGCGCTTTAAACCCATTTACCCTCGTTGACCATTCCTCGAGCCTTGTTAGTATGATTTTTACCTGCGGGGATAGGTGGCATGGTTCCCAAGGTAGTCGGGCGAGTTTTATAGCGACTTATGAGAAATAGAACCTTAAAGTGAAAAACGGTTGACCAGTAGTTGACTTTAGGGTAGAAAGTCCTTTTTTGAAAATCCATCAATTCCGTGAGGTCTGAAGGGTCGATTATGACTTGATGGGATATTCAGTTCGGTTCCCGAGGCACTCAGGAGTGTTTTGAGTTATTGGTTGGAAAGTTGGCTTTTGGCCATTGGGTGTTGACCTGGTCAAATAGACCTCCGATGGGAACTCCGAGACCACGAGCGAGCCTGTAGTGTGTTTTTATATGTGTGTACATTTCTGGTTTGCATCTGGGAGGCCTTGGGTGATTGTCGTGATTTGGGAAGGACTTGGTGAAAAACCAAGAAATTCTGGTTTTTTGTGTCTCGTCCCAGCGGACCCGCCTCAGCAAGGCCTGGTTCGCGGGCGCGAAAGTATGGGATTCCATGGTAATCCTTCCCAGCGGACAGAATTCCACTGAGGCGGATGCGCGGCAGCGGACCGTCTTCCGGAGCGGAAGATGTTGGTCCAAAATCATTAAATGCTTAAGTTAAACCCTTCATTTCCATTCCCAAAATTATTTCTCCAAAGTGTCTCAAGGGCGATTTGAAGTGTTTCTAAGTGGATTCTTCTTGGGGTAAGTCTCTCTAATCCATGAACTTGAACCCACCCGCACATAATAAACCCAAGAATCAACATAATATGACCCTTACAACTAGTGTTTACCGAGATTTTTAGGCTAAATCCTAAAATTTCGATGGAAATCAAAGGGAGATGAAAAGTGCTTTGAGAGCGATGGAGAGTATTTTGAGAGAAATGGAGAGTTCTAATGTGTTTTGAATGATTTAATTGGCAGGCAGATTACCGGGTCAGGTATTTTAACCGGTTCGTATTTTTCATATATTATTTGGCTTTTAAATTATCCACATGGAGGACATATCAGCTGGAAATTACAGCTGGACCACGAGTGACTACACTCACTGAGGTGTATGAGCTCGGGGGTGTATTTAAATCCACTTAGCCAAGCTTATGGGTGTTATTTAGACTAGTCATAGTTTGGGGACTAATGTAACAATCCGTGCTAAGTTTAGGGGTGCTTTCACCACTTCAGCCTAGTTAATATCATAAAGAGTAGTCATATCTTCCCACTCATGTGAATATAATGAAATTCATGTTTTTTACTTTAAATAAAAAAAATATATGTATGAGTTTAGAAAGTAATTTTTTATAATACATATTTGGACTACTAAGTACAAAAAAAATAGTACAACACGAAATTGTTTTTAAGAAAGTGTTCCTCACATATTTGGAATTGAAGATATAGAGTGTAATAAGATATTAATTTTAAAAATAACATAAAAGAGAATTGAAAAATTATCTGGTAATTACACCATGAAATTACCATTAATTCTCACCTCCCATTTGAAAATTTAATAATGTATTTATTTCCGTTAATTACATCCAATCCATGTTGGCCAAGTCATGCTTGACCAAACAAATAATTTAAAACTTTATAATTACACCCAATTATATCCAAATTCGATTAGGGGGTCATTTAGATTTGGATAGTAATATTTTGTAGCTTTTATTTTCTATTCGTTTCCACTGTTGGTCCATTAAGAAAAGATTTTGTAGAACAATTAACATTCTTGACACATGTGATTGAATAACGAGGACTCATTCTTAATTCAATGTTGTCAATAGGTAGTATCCCATTAATGGAAATCATCACATGCATAACCAAACCTGTTTGTGCAAAACTGTTGTCTGCCAAATAGATATGACCTTAAAGAAAAAATATTCCAAATAAGGGGATTTCTTGGATTTCAAAGTTCATTCATAAGAATTTGATGAGAGTACATTCATGATAATAAGACTACTGACTTAAAATATAACATCTCCGAAGTAATGTTCATATTGTTCACTTGATTTCTGAGAGTTCACAACTAAACGAAAAGTAATCACTATTGGTTGCACCCATTTTAGAGAATATATCTTTTTGCCTCAACCCTCAAATTGTTATTTGCTGCCCTTAAAGTTTCCTGATATTTTTGTCAAACACAAAAATATAACCTTTGGTATGCGCGCGTGTGTGTTTGTGTGTATATATTTCTAATGCTTTGTTTATTATTTTAATAACAAAATATAGGGTTGTTATCATATTAAGGTTGAGAATAGCTTATAGAAATCTGGATTCTCTTTAAGCACACACAAGTAAGGATCCACCGGTTTATCCTTTTCAAAATAACTTGGGTCATATACCTCTTTCGGAATACGTTGGCACTGCAACTCATCCATTTTCACACTTTCTTTCCTTTAATATCTGTCACGATCCAAATTACGGATCATGTGGGCACCTACTCCATCCCACCTGGTAAGCGAACCCTTCCCTTTATTTAACAATTTTTAGTTATCACATGCGGATACGAACTAATAAACGCAATCTCAATATCATAAATAATTACTACGTGCGGAAATACAAGTCACACCCCAAGGATCTGGTCTATATCAGTACAAGAGCTACTACTCAATACACAAGTCTAAATCAATGAGTACAAATGTCTAAATATTGCCATACAAGACTCATAACATGATAAGAAATACTGTCCGAAAAGTAATAGACAAATACAATGAGGAATGGAAAGCGCAGTGGCTCACCCTAAGTCTCCAATAGAACTGCCTCGAGGATCACTCACGAGGACCTGGCGTAGATTCTGTCTCAAACTCTACACTCCGAAAAGATTACAACAAGAGTAGCATCAGTACAAACAACACGTACTGAGTAAGTGTTATATCCCGCATTTTGTATATTGGGACAATCCGGATTAACTATGATAAGTTAGGGACAAGACCATTCCGGGATGCAAAGTCGGGACTTTTAACCTTCGATTTTGTTTTGAGACATAAGTTGTTCATGAATTTGTTGGCATGGAATGTTTAGGAAAATTTGGGACCAAAAGTGGAATATTTGGAAGTTTGAAATTCATGAAAATTGGCCATGTTGGCCATGTGGCTTGAATTGGTCCCACACACTTTGTGGACAATTTTAATTGGTCCAACACATGTGTGTGGGCCATGGACACTTGTGCAATTTGAGTGGAAGCTTAAAAGATGACCACTAAGTCATCTTCTTATCATTTTACACTTAGAAAAAAAAAACAAGACCTTGGATGAACAACAAGAAGGTGTTCGGCCAAGACTCCAAAAATCCAAGTCCAATTTGAGCCATCACAAAAATATTTCGTTGATGCAAATCCACTAATTGGAGGTCCCTAAGTAGCGTGGAAGTGTTGTTTGGATCATCAAACCATCCGTTTTGTAGATCGCAAACCCTAGCCTATTTGTGAAGTTGAAGAAGAAAGGTAAGATTTAATCATGTTTTATGTGTTATGAATGGTGTATGCATGTTGTAGTATGCTAAAATGGATGAAAATCATGAAATATGGTAGGTTGGAGTTGAGCCGTGTGTGTGTGATGCATGGCCGTGTGTGTGTGTTGTGTTGTGTAGGAGTAATGAGTTAAATTCTAGTTAGCATGTTTTGATGGTTGTAGTGTGAAGAGAAGAATGAAAATCATGAAAGTTAGTTGTGGATGTATTGGCCGAATATGGCTTGTGAAATGTAGCAAAGAATGGATCAATTCTAATTAGTATTTTGATTGTTATTGTTATGTGGATTCCATGTTGAAAATGAGAGTTTAATGACTCAAGATTGATGTTGTAATTGTATGGGCTGATTTGGAGAATCATGTGCATTTAATGTAATTTGTATATTTATGAGAATGACATTGCTAGAATGTAGATTGTTGGTGCAAATCATGATTTGGAAGCGAGGGAATGTGTTATGGATATGTTCTCGGGTTGGGGACTGTTTTCGGGTGAGTTGGAGTATTATTTGGGATGTTGGAAATGTTGTATGAATTGTTTGAAATGTTCTTGAATGTTGTTGGTATGGGTTCGGATTGGTATTTGAATGTATAAGCGTTGATGTTGGCTTGAATGTAAGCCGTTGAATTGAATATAATGAATGTTGTTGGATTATGTGGAAAGGGTATTTAATGCTAGAATGCGTTTTAAATTGATTATTAATGTTGCTAGGTTGGTTGTTGATGTTGTTGTTGTTGATTTGGCCGAGTTAAATTCTCGGGGTTGGTCTATTTTGGGGGAAATGCTTGCCCAAATTTCTCGTAGAATTAAGGGCTAATTTGGAATTAAATGCCCAAATGTTTATAGCTAATGTTTGGCATATTATGAATTGTTTGTAGACCTTGGGCAGCCCGAGACGTAGGTTGGAGTTAGCTTGAGTTTGGATTAGCGTTGAGAGAGATCGAGGTATGTAAAGCGCAACCCTTCCTTCTTTTGGCATGCCTTAGTCGCAAATAGGCTATGATACGAGCCTCGAGGAAATTCTACTCTCGCGATCCGACCATGTCTGTGATTATTATTTGTTTCTTGGTCTTCGTATGCATGATATGATGAAATATTGGCCCCTATGTCTTTTGTATGACTAAGTTTAAAAGATTGCATAAAAGTTTGGTTTTTAAAAGAGTTTTGTTCCTAAATGACTCCGAAAACTACGAAGGTCCGTAACTTTCACAGACAGAACCGGATCGCTTCGATATGCTCAATAATGATTCCATGATGTATGATGACTATGTTTTTCATAGGCGGGCCCGGCTCTGGTCGACACCCGTCCGTGGGTCCCGCGACTTTCCTTTATGTACTTCTGACGACTTTCGAAAGAATATGATATGATTATGAATCCCGATTTCAAGTACGATCAGTTTACTTACCTTTTGAGTTTATGATAATGATCTCACGCATATGATTTTGATACATAACTATGGTTTCTGAAGTTCGGGTTGATATGTTCCCGAGTGGTATTCGAAAGAAAATTCGATTTGACGTTTGTCTTGGTTTTGAAATAATAGTTCGCTTCGACTATTCTATTGAGTCTGTAATGACGACTATGTTTTGATTTCCACAAGCTATGTCATATGATCTTGACACGTACCTACAATTTCTAAAGTACTACTTGATATGTTCTCGAATGATTTTCGGAAGGAACTTGACTTGACTGTTATTTAGCTTTAAATGAGATTTCGTTTGATTATGTTGTTGAGTACGTGATGATGATTTGTGTATATGGTTTCTCACTACTCTGCTCGTGCGAGCTATTATGATCTCTTTCATTGCGTCCCGGGCCAGGGCATGTATTCGTGCACGATTCTACAGTATGATTCACCGCGCCCCTCACTAGAGGGCCGGGGCATGTTATATGATATGATAATGATATGATGATATGGGGAGGTGGCCAGGATGGCATATGATGACTTCATTCACCGCGTCCCTCACTAGAGGGCCGGGGCACGTTATATGTACATGATATGATGATTTTACTTACCGCGTCCCTCACTAAAGGGCCGGGGCACGTTATATGTATATGTATATATGTATATCGCGTCCCTCGATGGTTTTACGTACGATGGTTTTACCGCGCCCCTCACTAGAGGGCCGGGGCACGTTATATCTATGCATGTGTACGAGATGATTCTCTGACTCTGTTTCTCCGTCCCATGATGAGCTGAATATGAAATTGATACGTATGATTTATGTTTCAAAGGCAAGTGTTACGATTTTGTGGTTATTATGCTACTTTTCTGCCCTTCCCGTTACAGTACGATTCTGTTTACGGTATTCCATGCTTTACATGCTCAGTACATATTCCGTACTGACCCCCTTTCTTCGGGGGCTGCGTTTCATGCCGCGCAGGTACCTACAGAGGAGTAGAGGACGTTAGCTGCAGATGTTCCAGCTAGTTTGGCGAGCTCCATTTCCTCCGGAGTGCTGCCGAGTCAGAGTACTTTTGTATGGTATCCGAAGATTATGGTAGAGACTTTGCAGACAGTGTCGTGTGTACGATATGTCGGTTTTGTAAGCGGCTATGTAAGCCGATGTATTATTATGCATTGTGTTACGAACTTCACATGTTTACAGATTTCATACGATGCAGATTTTATTTGATTGGAAAAAAAAAACGAGGATCACGTTTGTTTGAAAAATTTTCATTATGTGTTTGTGATATGATTTGAGGGCCCAGCATGTTCATGAGTATTGTGAGAGTCAGCGGGTTCGCTCGGCCCTAGGTAAGGGTCGGGTGCCCATCACGCCCTATCGGAAATTAGGGTGTGACAAATTGGTATCAGAGCAGTTCGTCCTAGGGGTTGTCTGCAAAGTCGTGTTAAGTAGAGTCTTGTTTATGGTGTGTTGCGCGCCACATTTATAAACAGGAGGCTACCGGGCATTTAGGTTGGTTACTCTTCTTTCATATCTGAGATCGTGCCATAGAGCCAAGTCATAGGAAATGAGATTATTTATACTAACCGCTGATTGCAGCAGAAGAATGACATCGACAGAAGAAAGCGATTGACGATATTGGAAGTTACAAAGCACGCAGGTAAGCAAAGGTATGAAACATGCGTGTCGGGTGAGATATTGAAGTACGATTGAGATACAAGTTGAAAACTGAAAAAGGGAAGTAAACAAGAAAGTGTAACAGGTGCAGTTTGAGTTGGGCATATGAGGTATGTTCACCATTTTCGTACTATTATCAATATTGGGAGCCCCGTGTGGCCGTGATACGATATGACATGTATATATATGTTGGCCCTGTGAGGCATTGTTGGTATTTCCTGTGTACAGGTTTTGAGATAGTAACAGTTACAGAGGAAACTCTGCCGAATTTTTTTTCAAGAAATAAAAAGAGAATGAGATATAGGTTGGTAATACGACTTGAAAGGTCGTGCCGATAGTAATGGTGAGATCTGGCTAAGCTACGAGTACGGCTGACATCGAGAAAGAAGTTAATTACTAAATTGAGGATAAGAATAATTAGAAGGTCGATATCGACAGGATAAAAGAAATTGGAAAAAGGGCTTGTGGCACTAAGAAGTGATAATCTTGATGAAGTGTTATTTGGATAAGGAGGGATGAATTATAATGAGTTATAGTTAAAAGAAGTAATAGTATGATTAAGACAAGAGTGCAGAGGAAAGGAAATGTGACGGATGTGAACGTATGGATAAGACCACTTGTGAAACGTTAATGATAAAGTTGGCTGGAAAAGGAAATAAGAGGAAAGCGAGATAACAGTGTAGTAATAGCCCATGACATGTGTAGCCAAGGATACAAGTATTATAAGTGACGGGACGGTGAAAGACTCGGTTATAGAAAGGATGAGGAACGAGATAGAATGAGAACATTCCGGGATCTGTTAAGACTTTGACTTATTCCAGATTATGTGATAAAGGTCATACGGTGAAGTGGACGCGATCCTATTAGCATTAAAGCATCGTATTTCATCGGAGTTCCAAAGTTAAGCGTGCCGGAGTGAGAGCAATTTTAGGATGGGTGACCCCCCCCCCCCCCGGGAAGTTTTCTGAAAGTTCTACAAATTCGGACGTAAGAAGAAATGGGAAATTATAGTAACCTGAGGAAAAATTAGAGTCTGCGGAGTGAGCAGGAACCCTAAGAGGCCGCGTGGAACGGGGCGGATTAGACCGGTGAAAAGAAAGAAAGTGCAACACAGTTTTAGAACTAGGGTGAGTTTGAGTAGCGTCTGGAAATATTTTGCAAACGAAATGCTAGTAACTAAGTATATATAGAGGTGTGTATGTGATATTCCGTACGTGACCAAATCAGTGTATTTCGGCAACTAACGTGGCGGTATTTGGGAGACACGAATCGGACAGGATAACAAAGTTCAAGTGAGAAAGCAATATATAAATAGCACAAACGTTACAAGGCAAGTGGATGTTGTTTTCACCACAAGTTAAGCCTGGAAAGTTCTTATACAATGTTGTTTGGAAAAGAAAGAAAGTAAGTGGCCGGAAGGCAAGGGAATCAAAAATTTCGGAATAAAAGTGCCGCCTAAGTGAGACTGGAAATACGGACATAGAGCAAAGCATAAACGGAAAATGGTATAAGTACACCCCTAAAGGGGGGAAGCGAGTGCGAGAGATGCAAGTGTAAGATGGGGACAATTGACACTACAATATATTTGTTATGAATGCTTGGGCTACAGGTAAGAGAAAAGAGGCGAAGATAAAGTAAAACATAAGGACTAGTGAAGCCATGCCAAGGTATTTGTGAGCTAATTTGAAGCGCCTTCGCATATTCGTGCAAGGATTGCCACATAATGTGTGATCGGAAAGTTAAGAGCAAGATCTGAGCAAAGGGATAATGGGAGAGTTTGAACTAAAGGTAAAGAAACGACACGAGATAATGTGTCTAGAATGTTACAAGTTGAGTAAAGAGAGATTATAAGACGATTTAAGCAAGAAGATCAGAACTAGATGGCTGCACGGAAAAGAGTGAATTTATGTGTCGATTCTTTCAGATTGATAGCAATTGCCGAAAGTTGAAGTGGGGGACGGCTGTTAGTGGCTCGAACGACGAAATCATATGACGACAATTGCCGTCGACACTTAGAATTCGGATTGGTGAGTGGGTATGCTCGAAGATGTTACCCATGAAAGATGTGTTGGACCTTATTGCCTTATTCGTAAAGTGTGCCGAAAAATAAATATGATTGGTAGGTGAGATTGCGTGCTAGGGTGAGATGTGACTTTATAAGACTAGTTGAACATTCGAGGACGAATGTTCTAAAGGGGGAAAGGATGTTATATCCATCATTTTGTATATTGGGACAATCCGGATTAACTATGATAAGTTAGGGACAAGACCATTCCGGGATACGAAGTCGGGACTTTTGACCTTCGATTTTGTTTTGAGACATAATTTGTTCATGAATTTGTTGGCATTGAACATTTAGGAAAATTTGGGACTAAAAGTGAAATATTTGGAAGTTTGAAATTCATGAAAATTGGCCATGTTGGCCATGTGGCTTGAATTGGTCCCACACACTTTGTGGACAATTTTAATTGGTCCAACACATGTGTGTGGGCCATGGACACTTGTGCAATTTGAGTGGAAGCTTAAAAGATGACCACTAAGTCATCTTCTTATCATTTTACACTTAGAAAAAAAAAAAAGACCTTGGATGAACAACAAGAAGGTGTTCGGCCAAGACTCCAAAAATCCAAGTCCAATTTGAGCCATCACAAAAATATTTTCTTGATGCAAATCCACTAATTGGAGGTCCCTAAGTAGCGTGGAAGTGTTGTTTGGATCATCAAACCATCCGTTTTGTAGATCGCAAACCCTAGCCTATTTGTGAAGTTGAAGAAGAAAGGTAAGATTTAATCATGTTTTATGTGTTATGAATGGTGTATGCATGTTGTAGTATGCTAAAATGGATGAAAATCATGAAATATGGTAGGTTGGAGTTGAGCCGTGTGTGTGTGATGCATGGCCGTGTGTGTGTGTTGTGTTGTGTAGGAGTAATGAGTTAAATTCTAGTTAGCATGTTTTGATGGTTGTAGTGTGAAGAGAAGAATGAAAATCATGAAAGTTAGTTGTGGATGTATTGGCCGAATATGGCTTGTGAAATGTAGCAAAGAATGGATCAATTCTAATTAGTATTTTGATTGTTATTGTTATGTGGATTCCATGTTGAAAATGAGAGTTTAATGACTCAAGATTGATGTTGTAATTGTATGGGCTGATTTGGAGAATCATGTGCATTTAATGTAATTTGTATATTTATGAGAATGACATTGCTAGAATGTGGATTGTTGGTGCAAATCATGATTTGGAAGCGAGGGAATGTGTTATGGATATGTTCTCGGGTTGCGGACTGTTTTTGGGTGAGTTGGAGTATTATTTGGGATGTTGGAAATGTTGTATGAATTGTTTGAAATGTTCTTGAATGTTGTTGGAGTTCGGATTGGTATTTGAATGTATAAGCGTTGATGTTGGCTTGAATGTAAGCCGTTGAATTGAATATAATGAATGCTAGAATGCGTTTTAAATTGATTATTAATGTTGCTAGGTTGGTTGTTGATGTTGTTGTTGTTGATTTGGCCGAGTTAAATTCTCGGGGTTGGTCTATTTACAGGGGAAATGCTGCCCAAATTTCTGTAGAATTAAGGGCTAATTTGGAATTAAATGCCCAAATGTTTATAGCTAATGTTTGGCATATTATGAATTGTTTGTAGACCTTGGGCAGCCCGAGACGTAGGTTGGAATTAGCTTGAGTTTGGATTAGCGTTGAGAGAGATCGAGGTATGTAAAGCGCAACCCTTCCTTCTTTTGGCATGCCTTAGTCGTAAATAGGCTATGATACGAGCCTCGAGGAAATTCTACTCTCGCGATCCGACCATGTCTGTGATTATTATTTGTTTCTTGGTCTTCGTATGCATGATATGATGAAATATTGGCCCCTATGTCTTTTGTATGACTAAGTTTCAAAGATTGCATAAAAGTTTGGTTTTTAAAAGAGTTTTGTTCCTAAATGACTCCGAAAACTACGAAGGTCCGTAACTTTCACAGACAGAACTGGATCGCTTCGATATGCTCAAAATTGATTCCATGATGTATGATGAATATGTTTTCCATAGGCGGGCCCGGCTCGGATCGACACCCGTCCGTGGGTCCTGCGACTTTCCTTTATGTACTTCGACGACTTTTCGAAAGAATATGATATGATTATGATCCCGATTTCAAGTACGATCGGTTTACTTACCTTTTGAGTTTATGATAATGATCTCACGCATATGATTTTGATACATAACTATGGTTTCGAAGTTCGGGTTGATATGTTCCGAGTGGTATTCGAAAGAAGATTCGATTTGACGTTTGTCTTGGTTTTGAAATAATAGTTCGCTTCGACTATTCTATTGAGTCTGTAATGACGACTATGTTTTGATTTCCACAAGCTATGTCATATGATCTTGACACATACCTACAATTTCTAAAATGCTACTTGATATGTTCTCGAATGATTTTCGGAAGGAACTTGACTTGACGGTTATTTAGCATTTAAATGAGATTTCGTTCGATTATGTTGTTGAGTCTGTGATGATGATTTGTGTATATGGTTTCTCACTACTCGTTCGTGCGAGCTATTATGATCTCTTTCACTTGCGTCCGGGCCGGGGCATGTATTCGTGCACGATTCTACGGTATGATTCACCGCGCCCCTCACTAGAGGGCGGGGCATGTTATATGATATGATAATGATATGATGATATGGGGAGGTGGCCAGGATGGCATATGATGACTTCATTCACGGCGTCCCTCACTAGAGGGCCGGGGCACGTTATATGTACATGATATGATGATTTTACTTACCGCGTCCCTCACTAAAGGGCCGGGGCACGTTATATGTATATGTATATGTATATGCATCTGATGGTTTTACTACCGCGCCCCTCACTAGAGGGCCGGGGCACGTTATATCTATGCATGTGTACGAGATGATTTTCTGACTCTGTTTCTCCGTCCCATGATGAGCTGAATATGAAATTGATACGTATGATTTATGTTTCAAAGGCAAGTGTTACGATTTTCTGGTTATTATGCTACTTTTCTGCCCTCCTCGTTACAGTACGATTCTGTTTACGGTATTCCATGCTTTACATGCTCAGTACATATTCCGTACTGACCCCCTTTCTTCGGGGGCTGCGTTTCATGCCGCGCAGGTACCTACAGAGGAGTAGAGGACATTAGGCGCGGATGTTCCGGCTAGTTTGGCGAGCTCCATTTTCTCGAGTCTTTGCCGAGTCGAGTACTTTTGTATGGTATCCGAAGATTATGGTAGAGACTTTGCGAGCAGTGTCGTGTGTACGATATGTCGGTTTGTAAGCGGCTATGTAAGCCGATGTATTATTATGCATTGTGTTACGAACTTCACATGTTTCTGCATTTCATACGATGCAGATTTTATTTGATTGGAAAAAAAAAAAACGAGGATCACGTTTGTTTGAAAAATTTTCATTATGTGTTTGTGATATGATTTGAGGGCCCAGCATGTCCATGAGTATTGTGAGAGTCAGCGGGTTCGCTCGGCCCTAGGTAAGGGTCGGGTGCCCATCACGCCCTATTGGGAATTAGGGTGTGACAGTAATCATCATAGGCTGACTAAGATTAGTTCACGCATATAAGCATAAAATCAATAAGATAAGCAGATAGGCACATAATACCCAAACCAAGGTCACATAATATCACATAACTGAATCACAACCCAAGATGAAGCTTCTAAACCACAAGTCTATCGAGTCTCAATAATATCAAACGATAATCACAAATCCAAGTCCTGAACCTAGGCAGAGTCACTAATCCGCAATCTACCTAGTCCATAAGAAGATCTATGCCACCACAGTAGTACGAACAAACCATTCCAAATCAGAATTAAAGAGCCATATGATGAGGCAGGATAAAATGTAATGACGTGCAATGCAATGCAATGGCCAAATGCCTCAAACCTTTACATGCATGCTAAAGGCATTGTTCGCACAATAGTCATGACCCACGGGGGACTCATGGTTTCCATGCACCACTCGCTCTAGAACACACCTCGGATCACGAGCCCACAATGGGTCACATCCTCACCCCCTTTCAAATGTGCCTTAGACATATCACGAGATAGGCCATATCCTCACCCCCCGTCAGATGTGCCATAAATATTTGTGTGTGCGTATATATATATATATATATATATGTAGATATATATACGTATATATAGATATATATATGTATATATACGTATATATGTAGATATATATACGTATATATAGATATATATATGTATATATACATATATATACACGTATATATATATATATATATATATATATATATATATATATATATATATATATATATATATATATATATATATATATATATATATATATATAAGATGAGTATTCAAATATGGTTCAAGTCTAGAATCCCAATAAGAAACACCAACTTAAAAGTAAGCATGATAGATCAATGAAATCAAATGCAAATGAAAGTACAAGTCACAATACCATAAGCCATATCTGACTTAGATAAATCAGCTCAACCATGGAATGAAATCATACAAACCATTCCAATCAATATAAAGAGTCTATGACACCCTTTACTTCCAACTATAGCAAGTGCACATCACAACTAAGTTTTGTGTCACCCAAGTGCTCCATTTTCTCATGTATCATCATCAGTACCAAGTCATAATTCGATATCAGTATTCATGTGAAAAGAGAATGGATGCCATGTATGATATCATTATCAACAGTAAATCATAATCATTATTCTTCCTTTCTCCGATTATAAATGACACAACAAGAGAAAAATGAGTGCAACACGTATCACAACATAAAAATTAAGGCAACAAACCTAATTACAATAACAGGGCAGCAACCCACAATCAACAACAACCAACCTAATATAATTCATCCCGAATCACCACAGTACGAATACAAGTACACCATCACAATGCGTAAATAACGGCGACAAGCCCACATTGTCAGAAGTCATACAAACCTAGGTAATATCAAACTAGACATCCTGTCCCAAGACCTAATCATCTTTGTCTTCTGTCAGTTCTACACAATATATATGTTTTGCTAATCAAAGTCTAACTAAGGTAAGCCGTAACCTACCTCGATCTTTGAACAGGTGCCACAAACTTATCCACTTGAGCCTTGTCTTTCTTCTTCGGAGAGCCTTGGAACAATTAACATCTATCAAGCATGAATTCTATGTTAGAATACGAATTGAAGGATACCCATAATGCCATAGTTTTATCCAAAACTCAAAAATGGATCCAAAATAGCCAAATCCAAGCCACAAAGGCAAAACTATAATTTTTTTTCAAAAACAGTTTACCCATAGCTTAATTAGTCTAGATCCAGAAAACCCACTAAAAAATCCATCATCTTGACCTTCAAAACTATGATTTACCATTTTTTCAACTTTTGGGTTCAAAACTCCAATTTTCCTCAATCAAACTCGGATAAAATCGACAACCGACAAAATAAACTTGAGGAAACATCAAAATAAAGTTTAGATACTTAACCTCTCATTGAGACTAGAACAACGCCGCGAAAATCACCTCAAACGGAGCTCTAGAACTCAAGATATGCTCAAAATACGAAATGAATGAAGTCTGGTTTTTTGATACACAGATATTTCCACTATAGCTGACCAGAAGTCCGCAACAGTGGACCAAAAGTCACTATAGCGGACACACCAGGTACAGCAATAGTTGTCCGCGCTAAAATGACCATAACTTCCTCATACGAAGGCGAAATGCGACATTTTTTTTTTTTGCTATAGTTTCGTAGTTACGATACAGATCTAATGGTTCAATCAAAACACAAAACAAAGGTCGTTTGATCAATATGGTACCCTTTGTGGCCAAAGAAACTATGCCGGAACATCGAATACGAGCGCGACACAGCCCAAATCCATCCGAACTCCCCGAAATTTCACCAAAACTTGTGGACAAGTCCAAAATCATCATATGAACTTGTTGAACTTTCAAATCATTGACACGGGGTCATCTTAACCCGATGTTGACCGTGGTCAACTCTAGCTCTTTAACTTAACTAGTTTCTCCACCAATGACTCAAATCACACCCAAACCCTTCAAGAACCAAACCAATGACACTACTAAGTCATAAACCAAATTTCGGACCTAATGGAACTGTCGGAATTCGATTACGGGCACGTTTACCCAAAAGTCAACTATTGGTCAAAGGTTTTTCAATTTAAGACTACAGATTCCACAAATCCTACTATAACTCGCCCGATAACCTCGGGAACCATGTCGCCCATCCCCGCAGGTCAGAATCATTCTAACAGGACTCAGAGAAGGGTCAACTAGGGTAAATGGTCAAAAGTGCAATAACGACCAAACGGGTCGTTACAATATCAAGCCTTAACATAAATATATTAATTTTTATTTCAATAGTTTACTATGTTACCGATCTCGGGAATGGATGGATAATACCTGCTTTGGTGATTATTGTTGCACGTGCTGGATTGAGCTACGTTAGTCTGTCCATGTTCTCGTTCAACATTTTTCTGCATTTATTGTACAAAAATAGAAAAAAAAAATTATATCCACATGTTCTGAATCATTTTATGGACTCATATCTAATGAAACGCATTAGAAAGAATATAGATGTTAGAATATATTTTAATATTTAAAAAAATTGATATATGAAACACACTCTATAACGAGAAGATGATCCAGGCGAGAGTCTTGGCATTCTACCTCACGAGAAGTATCCCTGCATTTGTTTAAGTGTCAATTACATCCATATAATATGACTCACTTTCGGATACACCCCTTATATTTTATCTATCAAGCATTTACAACTTATATACGATGAAAATCCTACACTTAAATGCCTTATGATATATATTCGAAACAAAGTATTTTAAAATATAATTATCAAATGATAAATTAGATTTATATAAAAAAAGTTTTTTTAATTTAATTTTAAGATAATCTTAAAGCGAAAGAATAAATAAACTAAAATAAAAATGAGAAATTTCTATATATAACATATTATAATTAATGAGAACTTACATGTTTAATGTGTAGGAAAGTCATTACTAATAGTCAATATATCTCATTAATTAATTTGTGTTCATTTTTTTATTTAAAAGTTTTCAAAGATGTATGTTCCAAAAAGAATTTATTCTCTGTTTTGATCAAAAGCATGAATAAAGATATTCAATAGCAATTTTTTTTTAATCTTTTTTATTAAATTTCATGAAAATAAATACATAATTTTTTATTTATTATTTAATAATTATATTTTGATATACTTACTGTAACGACCCAAATCACTAGTCGTGCGGGCACCTACCATTTCCCACCTTTGTAGGTGAACCCGTCCCTTAATCATCAACTCAAGCGTAGTGTAGTAAATACAACAGTAGAATATAAGTCTAAAATGTAAATAAGGATAATTGCGGAAATATGAATACAAATACAATCCCGAAGAACTTGTCTGACTTGTACAAGCACAACTGCATAAATGTCTAAATATACAAGTCTGTAAGTCAAATAAACAACTGTCTGAATGGAAGAATAAAAACACAGGGTAGATGAGTCTCCGGTGTCACACCCCACCCTAGGTAGGGCGTGATTGGCACCCGGCACCTTGCGGAAACCGAGCGAACCAACTTACAACTCACATCCTCTATGTCTCGAATGGAAACAATAAGATCAAGAGGCTAAATATGAACATAATATCATGCATAAGTAAATGTACAATAGACCCATGATGCCGACATTACTACTGTCACACTATGACGAAGCTATACACGGGAAGCGTACGCAAAGCCTCTATGAACATGGTGAAGTATATGAGTCGGGACGGGGCCCCGACATACCCTCTTGTCAAAAAAAACATATGCAACTCGGACTCGGCAATGCTCCGGAAGAAGTGGAGCTCACCAATCAAAAAGCGGTACCGAAGGCGACTACGATGAAAGATCCTCGTCTCGTCTGTCTACACCTGCGGGCATGAACGCAGCGTCCACAAGAAGGGATGTCAGTACGAGCAATGTACTGAGTATGTAAGGCAAGAATAGTAGTATGATATCAGAAGGAAGATAACATAAGATAAAGTAAGTAATTATACCTCGTACTCTTCTTAAGATCTCTATCATGTGGACTAGTCGTCTACAGGAAAAACATTTCATACACATCCATATACAACATACATACACTAGCATTCACATACACTTACTATACATACATCTGTCATATCCGTACCCGGCCCTTTCGGGACTCGGTGTCATCCCTACCCAACCCTTTCGAGACTCGGTGTAATTCGTACCCGGCCCTTTCGGGACTCGGTGTTATCCGTACTCGGCCCTTGCGGGACTCGATGTTATCCGTACTCGGCCCTTGCGGGACTCGATGTTATCCGTACTCGGCCCTTGCGGGACTCGATGTTATCCGTACTCGGCCCTTGCGGGACTCGATGTTATACCCAACTGATCAGTGGGATGCAATGCATACATACATACATACATACATACATACATATACATAAAAATACATAACTGAAATCAACATCATCATTACAATTATCATTATCACTATATCCTTCCTTAGAAGATCAACTATCTTAAGGTGAAGTCGACGATGTCATGGGAGTCTCGAGAATCATGAACTTAGATAGCATTGAAAATAGAACCGTCATCACTATATCTCACCTCGAAAGAACAAGTATTATGAGGTGAGATCAATCACAAAGAATAGCCTCATGATCATGAATAAGCTCAATAATATCGTAAGGATCATGAGATTCATAGACTTCTAGCATTTGTGGAAGCAAGGATATTATGGATATGGCACAAAGGTTTATAACGAAAGAATCATGCCTTTAGAAAGAAAGGGTTTAGCCTTAACATATCTTTTTAGTCGCCTTAACTTTAACTACTCAATGCTTGTCCTCCCAGGCTCGTAAATCTATATTCAAGAAAATTTATACTATTGTTAGACTCACCTTTATACGCTTGTCTTAATCCTTCAAATAAATCTTTCTACAATCTGCCCAAATTTCGGCAGCATCTCCCCTTTATTCTTTACCTCCTCCAAATACCAAAACAACTCCCAAACAATACCAAAATCAGAGCGCTATAGACGCTGGTAAATATATATATGATATAAGTATATGCATATGACACAAAGAGAATCAGAGCGCTATAGACGCTATATATATATGATATGAGTATATGTATATGATGAAAGAGCCGGGCGCTATAGACGCCGATAATTATACAAGGTATATGCATATATGTACGGGGAAGATGGAAATAAGGCGAGCAGAGCGTTATATACGCATATCCACCTGATCAGCTGGCATTACATGACATGATATCGTCCCGGACGCGGGATGCCGGACGCGGGGTGTGCATATTTATGGTTAAATGGATCGGCTGCCGACGCCTCGGCAATATGATATATTCTATTTTATGTATATATATATATATAAGTAAGGAAAGCTAAGAAAGCACGGCATCTGCCCAAGGGCACTTATATGTACAGGTTACGTTTCTATTCCAGAACATGTGTTGTAATTCTTTTATGTCGTTATACATGATTTATGTTTTTCGCATATTACTATCCGTGCCTTACATACTCGGTACACTATTCGTACTGACGTCCCTTCTTGTGGACGCTGCGTTTCATGCCGTGCGAGTCGGCGAGACAGCGGATTTGATCTTTAGAGCTCTACCGGCCCGTACACGACGGCGCTCCGGTTGTCCGGAGCCTCACTTCGTGGTACTCTTTTGTGTATATTTTCGGGCACAACAGTACTCGGCCCTTTCTATGTATAAGTGTACTATGTCTAGAGGCTCGTAGACAGATATGTACGGTCAGTTATGTACAGTTAAATATGTGGTATTTTTGGCATCTTAATGCTGTTGTATGAAGCGATAGTGAAGCTAATTAGTCTATGTTCATAATGACGCTGCTAATATTAATGTTTAGTTCAAGGAAAAAAAAAACGGCACTGTTTATGCGACTTGCTAAGAGGTACAGGTAAAATGATAGGTAAGGGGGTGCTCGGTACAAGTATCGGGTACTCGTCACGGCCCCTAGACGGGTCGTGACAGAAGTGGTATCAGAGCGATTCGGTCTAGGGGTTTGTCTACGAGCCGTGTCCAGTAGAGTCTTGTTTATGGGTGTGTAGCGCGCCACACTTATAAACAGGAGGCTACAGGGCATTTAGGAAGTATGACCTTCTTTGTATTCTAAGATCGTGCGATAGAGCTATGCTACCAGGTTTCCATATTCCTTTCCTAATCCTATGTTATGGTTTCAGTAATGCCGCCAAAGAAGAAAGCTAGGGCAGCCCAGGAGGGCGAGACAGCGGCTCGGGCCGGCCGATGGCGGAGGCCATCCGGCTATTGACTCGGTTAGTTGCCGCACGGGCTCGGCGGCAAGATACGGACCGGGAGACGGGCGATAAGTGCTAGGGCCGTGATTTTATCTCCTAAGACCCCGGAGTTTTATGGGTCAAAACCGAGAGGAAGACCGCGAGAATTTCATAGACGAGATGCTAAGGACAACGAGGATAATACATGCTTCGGATACGAGTCGGTGGAATTGGCATCGTACGGATTGCGGGATGTAGCGGTCCGTGGTATGATAGTTGGAGATCCTCGGGGAGCAAATGCCCCCCCCGGTTTGGCGGGGAGTTTGCGAGGCATTTTGCGACATTTCCGCGCCGGAAGTTCGACGAGCTCGGCGATATGTTCTTAAATCTCAAGCAAGGGAATATGAGCGTCGGGGAATACGACCTCCGCTTTAACTCGGCAGGTATGCCCCGGCCATGATCGGCGATATGGGGGATCATGTACATCGATTTGTGAGTGGGTTGGGGCCGCATATAATTAAGGAGTGCTTGACGGCCTCACTCCGGGATGGGATGACTATTGCTCGCATACGGGCCCGTGCCCAAAACACGGAGGAGCAACACCGGCTACGCGGAGAAGAGCGCTATCCGGATAGGGGCTCCGAGAAAAAGGCGATTTCCCCGGGGCTAGAAGCGAGTATAGGGGGGACGAGGCACGGGAGCAATCTAGGTATTCGGCCAATCGGCGGCCGGCGCGCCCCTCGGTTTGCGACAGAGCTTCGAGTCCCGAGAACGAAGGCGATTCTAGTAGAATGATGCCACCCCCGCCACGGTGCGCGCGATGTGGTAGGCCACACTCTGGAGAGTGTCGCGCAGGTACAGGTGGTTGTTATACTTGTGGGCGGGTTGGCCATCTGATGCGTGATTGCCCATTGAGGTACGAGGGAGACCAAGCCCAGCCCGCCGGGTCCGCGGTTGGTTCATCGTCGACCGTACGCCCTCTCGGACAGACTTCCCAAGCTCCAGCGGGACGTGGTCGAGGTAGAGGAGGAGCATCCAGTTCAGCCGGCCCTCCCCACCGCCTATACGCGACGGGCGACGGGACCCGAGCCTTCCCGCGACGCGGCCACGGGTACTTTTCCGGCATTCTATGATATGCGTGTCACTTGATTCGGATTTTATCTTATCCTATGCCGCCCTTGTATTGCCGAACATATTAGAATTCGGAAATTATGACGAAGAGTAACCATACGTACAGGTAACGGTGAATACTAGAGTTACGGAGGGTAGAGCGTAAATAAAAGAGAAGATGGGTTACGCGGGCGTTTGAAAAGCTGCTAAGACTGACTCGTCCCATATTATGTGACATAAGTAGTGCGAGGGAGCGACGACAAAAGTACTAACGCTAAGACGCCGAAATGCGATAAAGTCTCAAGGTTAAGCGTGCTAAGGTGAGAGTAATTTCACGATGGGTGACCCCCGGGAAATATCTCGAAAATTCCATAAATGTGGCGACAAGAGACGAATGTAAAAATTAGGTAGCTCAGTGTAAATTAGCGTGTGTGGAGTGGTAAGAAACCCTATAAAAGTCATGTAGGCGGAGACGGACTAGACTAGCAGAAGGGGCGGACATGTTGGACCCAAAATGGACGATGACGATTCAAGAACCGACAAGAGGGACTTGTTGACGCAGAGCCAGCGTTCGGAGTTAAATCAATTGGCCTATGACTTGAAGGCAACCCAAGCTCCTAGAATGGATGTGTTAAGTGATATGTGAGATATCTACGAAGGAGACCTCCCCGAAGTATTATAATGCACCATGAGGTCAGTTTAACATTCGAGGACGAATGTTCTAAGGGGGGGAGGATGTTATATCCCGCGTTTCATGCAATCGGATAATTCAAGACAATCGCGGGAAGACAATAAGCAAGGCCACATTTTATTTTGCTTGGCATATGAGTTGCTTATGAAAAATTTAGAAGTGGAAATAATGTGGAAGGCTAGGGGTAAAATGGTAATATTAAGAAAAGTTGAGGGGCAAAACGGGAATTTTGCAAGAGGGTTCATGGAAGTTCCAAAAGGGGCCATATTGGCCATGTGACGAAATAAGGGGCTAAGATGACAAAATAGGTCATCTTTTGTTTTAAGAAAAAAAAAATGAAAATGAAAAAGGAGGAATTTTCTAGAAAAAGAAGGAAAGGGTTATGTGATTATACTTTTGTGTGGAGGGACCTATTCATAAAAATGGAAAAAGGGGTGGAAGACTTGTATAAAATCATTCCAATACTCATTATTTCTCTAGAAATTTCAAGAGAATCAAGAGCACAAAAAAGAAGGAGAAAACTCCAAGGCCATTTCGGCCAAGATAAAAAACCAACAAGAAAATTTACAAAAATTCCTTCAAAAATTGTTTTCCACTAATTAAAGGGCCCTCACCAAGTTGGAGTGGCTATTAGAGCAAGAACAACACAAATACTTACAAGTTGGAAGTTGTAGTCAAGTGGAGAAACAAGGAAAGAGGTAAGGTTTAATCCTCTTTTTATTGTTTTATGGATGTTTATGCATGTTGTAGTGTACAAAAATGAGTGAAGTTTGTGAAGAATAGGGAAGTGGGGGTGGAGGCCGTGAGGTACAATATGTGTGTATATGTGTAGGAATTATATTTCAATTATTTTGTTTAGTGTTTGGTTGTTGTTGTTGGAAATACTATGTTGATAAAGAAAGTTGAATGAATTTGGAGAGGTTGTAGTGTGCATGTTGGTGTTGGCCGTGTGTGTTGAGTGTGTGTGACCGTGCATGTGTGGGCTAGTGTGGCCGTGTGATTGTGGTGAAGTATGGAAGAAAATGAGTCAATTTTATTTAGTGTTTTGCTTGTTGTTATGTTATGGACTCTATGTTGTTAATGAATGTCTAGGAATCTTAATGAGGTTGTAGTAATGGAGGCTTGTTTTAGAAGTGATATGAATGGAATGTGATGTTCTTGTATGCATGAAAGACAATATGATTAGTACGGTGTTGTTGGAATGTAAATTATGAGGTTGTTATTATTTTCATTGAAGTTGGAAAGTTTTGGAAGAAGTAGTAAATTGATTGAATATGGAAATTTTTAGTATTGTTGTTGGAATTATGGTTAATAGTTTGGCCGGGTTTGAATTCCCGGATTGTGGTTGATGAGAAATTTGGCTATATTGAATGTTGAGGATGGTATATTTACAAAGGAAGTGTTGCCGAAATTTCGGTAGCCAAGCGTTTCCTTAAGATTCTAACTCTACGAACCCTAATAAGAGTTTTGGTAAATATGACCAATTTGTAGATTTTGACGAGAGTGCGACGTGAATTCGGAATAGCTAAAGAAGCAGAAAGAGGTATGTAAGGTTTCCCCTTCCTTTCTTGGCATGTCTTAGACGTATAGGCTTGATTTCGCGCCTCGGGGACTTTCCTAACTCTAGAAATCCGCGATTGAAAATAGTTACTATTCATTCAGTAAGATTGAACCAAAAGTGCATGAATTGTGAAAGAAATGTCTACATATCCTAGAACTTGCAAGGATGAGACCCGATTACCCTAAGACCTTCATAAGTAACGTCATGACACGTATTATATGTAAGTTGTGTACGCCACCTCATTTGACTCGAGGTGGGCCCACGGTTCCCGGATTTTCTTTAGTGCCTTGATTATTAAACGATGAGTGTTGTAACTACTTTAATGAGAATACTCCTACGACGATAATGATAGCAAAATCAGAGCGCTATAGACGCTGGTAAATATATATATGATATAAGTATATGCATATGACACAAAGAGAATCAGAGCGCTATAGACGCTGATATATGTATATGATATGAGTATATGTATATGATGAAAGAGCCAGGGCGCTATAGACGCCGATAATTATACAAGGTATATGCATATATGTACAGGGAAGATGGAGATAAGGGCAGAGCGTTATATACGCATATCCACCTGATCAGCTGGCATTACATGACATGATATCGTCCCGGACGCGGGATGCCCGGACGCGGGGTGTGCATATTTATGGTTAAATGGATCGGCTGCCGACGCCTCGGCAATATGATATATTCTATTTTATGTATATATATATATATATGAGTAAGGAAAGCTAAGAAAGCACGGCATACGCGAGGGCACTTATATGTACGGAGTTACGTTTCTATTCGAGAACATGTGTTGTAATTCTTTTATGTCGTTATACATGATTTATGTTTTTCGCATATTACTATCCGTGCCTTACATACTCGGTACACTATTCGTGCGACGTCCCTTCTTGTGGACGCCGCGTTTCATGCCGTGCGAGTCGGCGAGACGGGCGGATTTGATCTTTAGAGCTCTACCGGCCCGTCGCACGTACGGCGCTCGGTTGTCCGGAGCCTCACTGTGGTACTCTTTTGTGTATATTTTCGGGCACAACAGTACTCGGCCCTTTCTATGTATAAGTGTACTATGTCTAGAGGCTCGTAGACAGATATGTACGGTCAGTTATGTACAGTTAAATATGTGGTATTTTTGGCATCTTAATCTTTGTTGTATGAAGCGATAGTGAAGCTAATTAGTCTATGTTCATAATATGTTGCTAATATTAATGTTTAGTTCAAGGAAAAAAAAAAAAGCCTTGTTTATGCGACTTGCTAAGAGGTACAGGTAAAATGATAGGTAAGGGGGTGCTCGGTACAAGTATCGGGTACTCGTCACGGCCCCTAGACGGGTCGTGACACATAATACTTCGGGGAGGTCTCTTTCTTTCTTTCAAAATTTTCCCGAAACGTTACCATTACTGTGCCCCTTTGCGTATTCGCTTTCTTTCTATTCCCAAATATTTAGATACCACGACCTTCCGGCCTTAATTAGTGATGGAATCAGTATCAGTCCACTTCTATAACATTTGTACCATATCTTGCGTTTATTTCGTAAATCCCGTTTAACCAATGTCTTTCGCATATCGCAACACGGCTATTTGGGGCCCACCTGCCGATCGACACAGTCATACATGGGTTGTCATATGCATACGTATACACTTACTACCATTTTCTTACAAAACATTTCCCAAACACTTATTCAAACTTACGCTGATTCCGGAACGGTGTTGCGCTTCCTTCTTTTCCACCGATCGAGTTCGCCTTAGCCTACCCGACCCATTTGGGGTTTCTAACTGTTTGGACCATTCTAATTTCCTTTAGGTTACCCCTGATTTTCTATCTGTCTTTTATATTCACATTCATAAAAATTTCGGCGTACTTCCCAGGGGGTCACCCATCCTGAAATTGCTCCTTCCTGAGCACGCTTAACCTCACAACTTTGGTGGAATTTAGGGCCTTAATGCTTCCATAATCGCGTCCACTTCCTCATATGACCTTTATTACATAATGTGGGGTTAGTCGAAGTCTTACAGATTCCAAAACATTTCCGTAACACGTCCCTTCTTGTACAATTACCATTTTACCCTTTTTGATCTCCTATATCACCTTTACAAATCCTTATTATTCCTACTATCCAGAAATCTGTACATAGCAAATATCAACAATATCTTGCCGAACATGCGGCTATTTATCATATTCCAACCATCCAGAACTTTCTGCTTCAGGTAGCAGAATAAATACATCCAAACTTACCCTTGTGACCTCTCCATTTCGTCACTTCCCTATGACTTGGCTCTATCGCACGATTTGAAACAGAAAGAAGGTCAACAATCCCTAGATGCCCTGTAGCCTCCTGTTTATAGATGTGGCGCGCTACACACCATAAACAAGACTCTACCGGACACGACTTTGCAGACAACCCCACGGACAGACTAGGCTTTCGATACCACTTTGTCACACCCGAGCTTACTAGGGTGTGATGGGCACCCGACCCTTATTTAGGGCCGAGCGAACCCTCAGACTCTTACCACACATAAGATCACGTCAAACTTTTTTAAATCAAATAAGATAAAATACATAGCAAATGCGTCAGAATTTTTTTTTTCGTAGCCTCCGAATCAAACAAACTCGTAATCATACAAAATTTCGGACTGACATATCGGCTGACGGAGCCGCATACCAACTGACAAACACACCCACGACGCTGTCTGCAAAGTCTCTAACATAACTCCAGAACTTATAACGAACAAACTCTGACTTGGCAGCCCTCCGGGAGAATGGGGCTTGCCATCTTTGCTGGGACATCTTCTATAATAATCTCGGCTCAGCTGGGAGTACCTGCGTGGCATGAAACGCAGCCCCCGAAGAACAGGGGGGTCAGTACGGAATATGTACTGAGTATGTAAAGCCAGAAATACAGTAATAGAATCATATACCAATCCAAATGTACGTGAATACAGCTAACAAAATCATAATCGAAATCAGGCGTGCAGAAGTGTATCGGAAAGAGCCTTATCATGATCAGGGGTGCAGGAGATTAATCTCTGAGAATCGTGGTCGGGGTCAGAAGTACAGAAAATACGTACCTTATCCAGAGTATCAAAACGCTCACTTTCGGATCATAAATAGTGCAAATCAAAAGCATGCATAGGCATAGAAATATGTCAGACAGGACCATGTATTAAATTACTTACTTCTCAGACACAAGTCTCGTATTCCTATGTTATATGTTAGAAGGAGAATCGAAAACACGGGGGGTGCTAGAATGTTCCCCCTTTGGACACAAATCATATCGACAGACACAGATCGTGTAGGACGTACAGAATGTCAGGCGCAAGTCACACAGGACATACGTAGTTTCGGAATACTTATTTATCCGGACGCCGTAGCATATCATATCTAATGGCATATCAGAACAGAACGTTAAAGCGTAACTGGTTCCTGGGACCCTCGGAGCGTCGGCGGCTCCCCGGATCGCGTGTTGCCCACGGGACCCTCGGACTATCGAGCGGCTCCGGAGCGCGTTTTTGTCTTTGGGACCCTCGGACTATCGGCGGCTCCCGAAACGCGTTTTTGTCCACGGGACCCTCGGACCATCGAGTAGCTCCCAGAACGCGTTTTCAAATATTAGTGCGAACCAAATCAAACGGAACTCTTAGAATCTTACATTCGTATCAGACATAGTGGAACAAACTTCGGAAGTCAAAGACATTTTGGTATAGAAACGTTTACAATTATTTCAGATATCGTATCAGGACAGATAGACCACCAATATTCCATCACACATCATGACATCATCACACATATACGGCACCCGGAGGCGGACAGATACCACGGCACTCCAGCCGGTCGGACGTACATACACACAAATCATCACATCACACATATACAATTCATTTCTTAATACCACAGGAACTCGGCAAACCAATTCGTGTTCAAGTGACGAATAACCATCAACAAATAACCATCATATCCTATACCTTTCGGAAGGTTTATATCGGGTTAATTATGTCAGAATACTTACATCAAGGTACTGATATCATAATACTTATAGTAAAGTACTTTTGCCAAATATTTACATTAAATTACTTATAGCGATTTCTTATTTCGAACCGCATATCCATATCGAATATTCACATCGAATACTTGTATCAAATAGTCGTATCGGGCTACTCGTGTCGGAGTATTTATGTCAGAATATTTGTGCCGGACCATTCATATCAGAGAGGGCCTACGAATCATATCCAAATAATCTTTCTAGGATCGTTTTATGCTTCAAGCTATGTTATAAGAATCAAGGGATAATCAAGACACTTACCGTTATTTATTGAGGGAGTATCTAAAAGTTTCCTTTAATTATTTCTCAAAACAAATTTGTAGCACAAAGAAGCAGATTCGAAATTAGCGGGCCCGCCTCGGGTCAAGTCAAGGTGGCGTACAGAATTTTTACGAATATTGGACCCTATGGAAGCATCTGTGAAAGTTTCAAAACAATCCGGGTTCGTTTGGGAAGGTTATGAGAGTTTAAACATTTTTCCAACAAAATGCAAGGAAGGTAATTCAATTATGCTGAATGAATAGTAATCAAAATTAAACTCGAATTTCGATGCACGGAACTTTTCCCGAGGCTCAGACTCCGTCCTAATATAGCTAAGACATGCCAAAAGAAGGAAAGGAAGGACTTTACATACCTTTTCTGCTTCCTACACGTCTCCAAAATCAGGGCTCAAGTTCGCCAAAATCTATAATTTGGTCACAATTACCAAATGTTAATCATAAGGCTTTGAAATTTCAATTTCAACCAATACTTGTCTATAAAAATTTGGGCAGCATCTCCCCTACACATACAACATCCCCGAAATTCAAACTTGGCCAAAACAACAACAACCAACCCAATAATAACATAATTAACATTAACCATCGACTAGAAACGCATTCTAGCGTAAATAGTCTTGTTTTCCAAATAATGCAACAACTTCCAATCTAACTTGCATTTTCAAATCAATGTCGATGTTTTCATATTCATTTGTTACTCAAGGTCATTCCAATACAATTCAAAGTCATTTCATATCATTCTTACAAAATATTCATGATTATGCAAAATATACAAAATATGCAAACTTTCCACCAAACCATAATTCATCCAACACTTCTACATATTCAACATACATATTCACAACTCGTTTCCATCTTCCTATTTCATCAACCATAATCATAGTTTGCACCTTGAAAACTTCATTTCCATAATATCATAAAGTCATCCTAAAGTGACATAGTTCTCTACTTTCCATTCCAACGCCAACTTAAACCATTTTACCTTCATTCACCTTATAAGGGTCACAACAACACAACTAACACATTAAACAAAATTAATCCATCACTATCCATCACCAATATACCACACGGCCAACATGGCCATTTTCCAACTTCATCAAATTTTCATTCAACTTTCATTTTCATTACAAATTCCACAATAACCACGACTAAAATACAACATAAAATTCAATTCATCTCAACTACTCAACATAACACACATACACGGCCACATGCACACATGCACACCCACTTTCACCATGCAAACTTCCTTATTCTCATGTATTCTACTCATTTACATACACTACAACACAAACAAACCTTCATAACATACATAAAAAGGATGAATTCTTACCTTCTTCTCCAAATTTCTTCACTTAGCTTGAGTGTCAAATTGATGAAACAAGCCCTCTATCTTCCAAAACAATCCCACCAAGTTGTAGAGAAGCCTTGAATTAGTGGGAATATAACAAGAAAATAATTTTTGGAAGAAGATTTTATGGAGTCAAATTGCCATGGTCATGGCCGAATGCTTTTTTTTTTTCCTTACTCTTGTTCTTTGTTTTTCTCCTCTTCTAATTTTTTCTTGAAACTTCTATACATAATGCCCCCTTTATATTAATAATCACATGGAAAATTAAATAAATCATGTGGGCTTGGCCATGGTATGGCCGGCCACCCCTCTCTCTTATGGGCCTCATTTTTCTTTTTTTTTTTTTTTTGAGCCCAATTTGGTTATAACTCTCGTTTGAAATTCCCGAAACTAATTTCCAAAATTCCAATTTGGCCCTTGGCCTTCCTCAATACTTCACATTCATATATATTTTTTTTTTCAAGAACAACAACATACATATTGACCTAAATCAAAATATTGCCTTATTCTTACGAATCACAATTATTCTCATATTTCCCGAACATGCAAAAGTACGGGATATAACAATTATGGACCGCATAGGATATATGATATGATAATCTGATTGATCTGATGACATAATGATTTGATAATGGGATGATCTGATAATATAATAGATACATTACGATGATGCGATAATCGATAATGTGACAATCGATGATATGATAATCGATGCTATGATAATGCGATGACATGATAATCGATGATACGATAATATGATGATTAAATACGATGTGATGATATGATAGTCGATGATTACATTTCTACCGAGTCCCTCGGCTTGAGGGCGGGACACGTTATGTGTTACATATACATATATATTCAGAAATACGATCTGTTTATTTCGGAGCCGGTGGTGGGGCAAACCCTGTGGTGGGGCAAACCCAATGGTAGGGCAAACCCAGTGGCGAGGCAAAATTCCTCACTGGTTTAGGCGAATCCCACATTGGTTTAGGCGAATCCCACATCGGTTAATGTCAGCTATTATGATATGATCTATTTTCTATATATGTGAGACGAGAAATGTTTTTTTTAAAAAAAGAGGAATAAGCTAAGCCTTGACATTCGATTACTAAATCATTTACGTACTTTGCATATGATTTCCGAATTGACATGATTATGATATATTTTGCTCACCGGCATATGTATATACATAATAAGTGTTACACGGGCAAGTTATGACTCTCGGTTCTATACTTGTTTTGTGGTTTTCATTAGTATATGATTAAAGGGATTTCTTGCTTTACATACTCGGTACATATTTTATGACCCCCTTTCTTCGGGAGGCTGCGTGCATGCCGCGCGGTACACCCGAGTGGTGAAGATATTAGCGAGAACGTTCCGGCGGGATTGGCGACTCCCGCTTTCTCGGAGTGCAGCCGAGTCGGAGCATTATGTTATGGTCTTGTGTTGGGTTGGGAGACTTTGCGGTAGTCGTGTGTAAAGAACGTCGGTTGTGAGCGGCCTTTATAAGCCGTCGTTTTGTTATACATGTTATTACGAGATTTTTGTACGTTTGTAAGTTACGCTTGATTTGAAAAGGATGTAAATCATGTTTGTTTTCATACAAAATTTTATTATGTATTTATGATCTGGTCGAGGGCCCGATATGAATACGAGTATTACGAAAGTCGAGAGGGTTCGCTCGGCCACAGATGAGGTCGGGTGCCCGTCGCACCCACATCGGATTAAGGGTGTGACAAATAAGTA
>NW_026725797.1:0-52269 GCF_029784015.1 Lycium ferocissimum
AAGTTTTTGCAAATTTCCCCAATTTCATGAAAATATTTTCCACTTGTTCCAAATTTGCCCCCTAGCCTTTCGCCATATTTCCAGGTCGTTTTGCAAATTTACCATTTTACCTGACGGCCTTTCTTATTATTCCAACTTTACAATTTTCCATACGCGACTTGTGTACTTGCCTCGACTTACTGAGGGGTACAAAATACGGGATGGATATGGCCCTCGTTTCAAAGCTCTTTATGGGAGGAGATGTAGGTCTCTGACGGATGGTTTGATGCTTTTGAGGTAAGGCCATGGGGAACAGATCCTTTGAGAGAATCATTAGATAAAGTCAAGGTTATTCAGGAAAAGCTTTTGGCTGCTCAGAGTAGGCAGAAGGAGTACGCGGATCGAAACGTCCGAGATCTTGAGTTCATGGTTAGGGAACAGGTATTATTGAATGCCTCACCCATGAAAGGTGTGATGAGATTTGGGAAGAAAGGTAAGCTTAGTCCCAGATTCATTGATCCGTTTGAGATTCTCAATCGTATGGGGGATATAGCCTAGGAGATGTCTTTGCCCCCAGGTTTGTTAGGTGTCCATCCAGTGTTCCATGTCTCTATGTTGAAGACATATCATGGTGATGGTTCGTTTATCATTCGTTGGGAATCTGTCTTATTGGATGAGAATCTATCCTATGAAGAAGAGCCTATTGCTATTTTAGGTAGAGAGGTTCGTAAGTTGAGGTCGAAAGAAATAGCGTCAACGAAGGTTTAGCGGAAGAACCATCCCGTTGAAGAAGCTACTAGGGAGATAGAATCCGAAATGCGAAAGAATTATCCCCAGCTTTTCACTGAGTCAGGTACCTTCCCCTTGTTCCTTCTTTTGTCTGTTTGGGGACGAACGGTTGTTTAATTGGTATCTGATGTAATGACCCGCTAGGTTGTTATGCAGGGTTACTTAAAAAACTAGACCTCCGTTGGGAATTTTGAGGCTGCGGATGAGTCCGTAGCATTTTTTTTTTTTGTATCTGCACATGTTTTGTTTACGTCTATAGGGCCTTGGATTTTTGTTGGGATTTTTGGGTGAAAACTGGTGCAAAAACCCGAGATACTGGTAAAAATGGACCGCTGTTAGCAAAATTTTGAATGTTTTACGGAGAGAATTTTCATCCAGAATGCGGCTCGTATGCGGCCGTAAACTCCAAATGTGACGACATACTCATCGTAGCATCCCCAACTGGGAAAATATTCATATAAAGATGAGATTTTCTTGGGACTTTCATACCCACTTCGATTTGGACGAATTTTGAGAGGAAATAACCCTAAAGCTTCCCCAAAACATCTAAGGTAAGTTCTTGATAAATTCCTATCATTGCTACATCAATCTAACATCACTACTCTTTGACACTAGTTCATCTTCCCAAACCCTAGATTCTCGAAAACTAACGAAAAAAAAGAAGTGAGGGGCGTCTAGGATTCCATCAAAAGGTAAGACTTCTAATTTTTATGAGATTATTATTGAATTTGAACTAGTATGGAGTAAACTAAGAGATTAGAATCCACTCATGATTCTCATAAGATTCAAGAACAAGATTTAGGGCTTAGAAAAGCCCTAGTTTCCAAAATTCCAAAAATACATAAAGAAACGATTAAAGTTCTAATCTTTCTCATCTAAAACCATTATAGTGTGATTGTTGAACCTTGGGAATTACATTTGAGAGGGATTTAAGGTATGTCTACTTTTTTTTTAAAAATGTTTTAGATGTATATCTATATTTTTTGGAAATTCTTCTTTGAAGTACGTTTATATTGTGAAAGCATGATTGATATTTGAGAATCCTACTTTGATTGTTTGTAAAAGTTAAAACCCTTGTTTGGCGGTTGTTCTTTGTTGAACTTGTTTTCCAACTAAAAGATGATATTTGAACAAGGTCATGCTCGTGTAGGGTCAAGCCCGCATCGAACCTTATATGAATTATACTATCAGAATGAACATGTTTTGCCCTAATAGGGATGATTAAACTTAGTTGTCTAAAGGTTGAAACTTTAAACATGTTTTCCTTGAATGGGTTTCCTGAACTTGGATGAATGATTTGGACTTCAAATTTTAAATTGATTGTGACTTAAAATACTTCTGTTGTGAGAAGATGACTTCAGAAGAGAATTCGGCTATAAGCCATGATTGATGATTCGATTATTACACCATGACTTGTAATTGTTTGTGTTTGTGCCTATATAAGCAAGTTATGCTAGTCCAGAGGACGATTAGCCATTATAGATCCTAATGTATCGATACGAGTATTTATGTGTCAGTCCAGAGGACGATTGAACTCCAAGGCATGCAGCCCGATACATCTATTACTGTGCTAGTCCAGAGGACGATTAGCCTCCATGGTTTCTTAGCCCAGAGTATAGAGTGGTTGATATTTTGTTGCCTGTGAGTGGCTTCTGGTGATATGGAGTTCGTAATGGAAATACTTGACACGGTAAATGATAATGAATTAAATTGATGTGTTCTTCATTGTTGGATTCTCTTATGATTGTTTAAGGTTACTGGCTTACTCTATCTCTGGATTTAAACAGCCTTTCATTGATACATTTTATGAATTTTATTTACATTAACTATTGCCCCTTAGACACTGACTGAATATCAAGTACTCAGGCATACCATTATTGTTTTTTATGGTGTGTCAAGTAACACCGAAGAGCAGGTTCGTGATACACCAACGAGTTAAGTGAACTTGCTGCTTTCGAGATCATTCGGTGAGCCCACATGATTGTTCGTGGGGCACCATTCTATCTTTACTTTACGTATTTTAATTTTCGGGCTGCGTCCCGATGAGTTAGACATTTATTCATTATCTTCGAAGCTCCATAGATAGTTTCCAGATTGTGGGTAGTGTGTTGGAGTCTCGTATGACTAGTTGAGGCATTTAGCCACGTTTTATGACTAAGTATTCAATTGGACTTCCATTTTGTTGTTTCATAAGTGTGATAATGATTTCATCTAGATATTTATGACTTGTTGGATTTAAATAATGAAAGATTACTAAATAGGATCTCGTTGTTATTAATTCATAAGGTGCTTCCGGTGCTGTTCATAGCATCGGATGCCTGTTACGTCCTGCGTCGGGTTTGGGGTGTGACATCAAGTATGAAAGATTCCTTGCAATATTTGTAGGGATTAGTAATCCTTTTACACGTATTAGAAGCGGACTCGACAAGGCAAGAATCCAAATACTACACAAACCCTACGTGCATGTCATTGACCGACTAGGAAAGGGCATTGTGTTCGTCGACCTGTGGAGCTTCAATGTTATAAATACACAGGTCTTTCCAAGAAGAAGTGTGGACACCCACAAAGAGAGAGTTCAGAATATTGTGTAGTCAAAAGATATATCCAGCATATTCAAGAATCTGGGGTTGCATCCCCATTACACAGAGAAGGATCGATGGAGTTGTTTTACTAGATAATGTTTCCCAGTTTTGAAGTCTAGATTGTGTATTAAGTTTGGTTTATCGAGTTGTATCTTTATCGGCTTCCATATAAGAATACAAGTAGATACAAAAATTGTAACTCCAAGTGGGAAGTTTACTACTTGGAGATAGCTTGCTAGTCAGTGGTTGGGTAGCAAGGTTGAGGTAAGGGTTAGATTATAGAGGTTGTAATTTGTAACTCTTCGTACCGATCCGCAAGACTCTACTAGACATTTCTCTTGTACTCGTGAGACCAGTGAACGTAAAGCTCTAATACCAACCCAAGTGGATACGCAACATGTGTTTGAGTTGCTGGCTCAATAATCATGATTGATACATTGAAGTTTTGATGATTTTACAAACAATGTACCCAAGGCAATCAACTGGAGAGATAAGGAGGAAATTATTTGAAGAACCAGATGTCACATCCCAAACTCCCAAGCTGTGAAGGCACCTACCCCCAACCAGTATGCAAACCATCCACAACCGATAAAGTCAATTCTAACAAGTATATTATACGTAAAGGCTCTCGTGGACTAGAACTAGTAAACCTAATATTCCAACCATGGAGACTCATGGATAACAGGGAGATACATTATACCTAATAATATATGGGCCCTTATGGATGTTAGGGGTCCACTACACCTGAGTCAATAGACCTTGATAGATACTAGGGTGATTAGCTAGACTTAACAGTATAATTTTAATATCAACTCAAACACATGAAATGTACAATAGACAGTACAAGAAATGATATCCTCATATGAATAGCAAATGAAACCAGTAAGGTTAATGCATGTAAATAATGTCAAACACCTCTAGCATGATTCATATCATTAATGTAGCTCTAGGATATCATGCTCAGTTTGTAGAAAACCACTCTAATTCATGTTTCATGTCTAAACAATGTCATGTCATTGTAATAAAAGAGTATAACATAGAGTAAGCAGCTTAAAATATTATAAACGACCTTGCACGCGCTTGTCCCACATCATACTAAGTAATTTGAAAGCAGTAATGCAGGTTTCAGGTCATGTTCTTAGAAAAGCAAGCAATCAAGAAGCTAAAGTCTCACTCACCTCGAAGCAACAACATACCCAGTGAAATCCCACAGAGTCGGGTCTAGGAAGGGTAGAATGTACGCAGACCTTACCTTTCCCTTGGGAGGCAGAGAGGGTGTTTTCAATAGACCCTCGGTATAAGGACTTCACTCACCTCGAAGACGGTGAAAAATCCCTTACCTAGAAATATTCAAATCTCCAACCAAACAACTTCCAACAGTCTCGATCTATTTAAAATATTGAATCAGGCATCAAATTAGGCTAAAAGATCATTTTTCATAAGCTTAGGAAAAGACAAAGTAATAATCAATCCTCGATCAACTCGGTCAAATCCCGAAAAAAAATTACATAATTCAATAACCTATAAGATCATGAGTCTAAATCCATGATTAGTTTCTCATTTGGGGTCTAATTGCATGGTCACATATCAAATTTACCGTTAAGAAACTAGGTCAAAACTCCCCAAATTTGGTATTCAAATCTCATGAATCTATGGTTTAAATTCAACTAAAATCTAGTATAAAGATCAATAGGTGTTATACAAATGTTACCTAAATGATTCAAGTCTAAACTCATTCCATAGAATCTCCCCACAAGGTCATATTTTCTCAAAATTGTCAAAAATGACATTGTCCATCACGTCACTCCTTTTTTATACTGGATGGGTGTCGCATTTGTCACAAAAGGATCTCTCTTTGTGGAACAAGACTAACTGGGATACATTACAATTGAGATGGGACCTTCATAATTATCAGAGCCTGGTCCTAGGCCAAGCATCGCGTTTGCTACTAGATCTCACAATTGTCGTAAGATCAAAGTTGACCAAATCCGCTTTTGCAGTCGAGAGCCTCGCACGTGTGAAAAAAATGTCGCATTTGCATCACACTATACTTTAGCAGAATCTGTAACTTTCCAACGAGTTTTAAATGTGCCAAAACACATGAGCCCTCTGGTTTCATTCCCGACAACCTTATGAACAACTCCCAATATGTAATACAAACTTATGCAAATTCCCAAAACACAATTCTAATCACAATTGTGTGAAATTAAGGGCCGGCTTGTTAAAATAAAAAAGGTTAGTGTTATAAGATCTTATGTGAGAGAGATCTCTGGAATTATCACAATAAAAAGGTACAACATTGTGCACTTTATGTACACAAGCTCGCGATAGTTTTCATGATTTCACTAAACATTATGGAAAAATACAATTGTAATTTGGTGGAGTAAGATATCAACCACAACATGAGTGCTTTAAGTGACTTTTTTCTTGGAAGGTGGATGGACCACCTCCTAAAGAGTGGAATCAACTATGCTAAATGTGTAGTTCAGAAATTAATGTTGGGTAATCTAGTCTTCTTCCTTTGCAGAATGTGACCATAAATACCAAGTACTCTTTCTGTCTCGATTTCAGTGTCTTATTTTTTATTTTTTTTGTTCTAAAAGGAGTGCCTCTTTCTATATTTAGTAAGTTGACAACTCAAAAATCCTACATAGCATGTTTAAAACCACAATATTTAAAGGGCATTTTAATACATTACACGCATATTTAATTTATGACCACAAGATACAGAAGATTACTTTTATATTTTAAACTTTATGCCTAATCAAACTAAGACACTTAAATTGAGACGGAGGGAGTATAATTTATTCGCCTTCTTTTAAACAAGCAGAAAGTTGTCACACCCCTCATTTTCGTAGTGGTAGAACCTATGATTTCCTAGTCGGGTATGCCCTTGGAATAGAGACTTGAGCCCGAGTTTGGAGGTAGAGAGTGTCCTACTCCGGCAATTTACAGAGTTAGAAGTTTAACGAATCGAATCGGCGCGATCTGAACTGAATATGAGAAAATTTGCAGACACGAGTCATCGTCGATGGGTAGTTGATATGGCCAACGTACCGTCGATGTGCGGCGTCGACAGGGTTCCGCAGCCTTACATCTGTAGGCGCAGGTCGACGGACCGTCGACACGTCGACGGGTCGTCGACCCGCTCATCGAACCGGACCGCTGTAGCCTTTTTAATTCTGAGTATAAATATGTGGTTCATGACTTATTCCTCATTTTTCCTCCATTCCAAGTCAGAGAAAAACCCTAATATTTCTCTCCCAACATTTCTTATCATATTGGTGAAAATTTGGTAAGATCATAGCCCCGTGAACTCGTGCTTGTGAAGAAGAAGAATTTTTCTAGGGTTCTTCAAGGTTGTAAAGCTTAGGAAGTTGGAGTTGAAGTGAATCTTGGAATCTTAGACCCCTCAAGGTATGTAAATAATTTCTACCCTTGTATTTGAGTTTATTATCAAGGGTTTTAGTGATTCTAAGTAAAGAGAGGGTATTTGTGGGAGTGGTAAGTTGATGAAGGGCAAGGTCTATTTGAGGTTATTTTAAGAGATGATTGGGGATGAATTTGAGTATATATTTATATATAAGTGTTATCTTTGCTACTGTGGTTGATGTTGGGTCAATTGTGAAGTTGAAGAGTTGTTGAACTTATAAGGAAAATATTGTCTACAAATCGTTAAGCTCTATATGCATCTAAAGGAGGTTAGTAAGTGAAGTAAACAGTCTAATGAAGGTCTATGCTATCTTAATTGTAGACTTACAAGTTCGAGAGGTAGAGGCTGGGCGATTTGATATACGTCAAGGTATGTTAAGGCTATCCTTTCTTTCTTTTGGCATGATCCTATGAGTCAACAAGCGAGTAAGCGAGCTTCCATATTACTCTACTCTTAGAAGAATTAGAAGTCCTTCAGTCTTTGATGTTCATGTACATAGTTAATAAGTGTTCCTTCTGATCATGGGTCCAGCTTTATGTATATAGTTATTCATGCATTACATTCATTACATATATTCATGTACATTGACCCGTGACCAAAAGGCGTTATATACGCGAATATTAAATATATGAGAAGTATGAGAAGATATATCAAGCGTTATATACGCATTACCACTATGATGATGATATGGGAATCAGGCTGCAAGTAGCGCAGCAATGTATATGATGATGGCCGCAGAGAGGCCGATATGATATGAGAAAAGAGACTGCGTTATATACGCACATATATCAGGCGTTATATACGCACACATATATAGATGTATGACCTTCATTGATAGGCATGAGTATGCATATTATGCGCCCATAGTGGCATTGTCAGTTACACAGATTTATGCAGATACTAGTTTATACTAGTACATGCAGATAGTCATTTCAGCTTATGAGTTCAGATCTTATTCAGGATATATATATGTTGTTCTTATGCCTTACATACTCAGTACATTATCCAAACTAACTCCCCGTTGCTCGGGGGGCTGCGTTCATGCTCGCAGGTACAGGTAGACAGACAGGTGGTCCAGCTCAGTAGGACCTCTAGATCTAGCAATGGTCAGTGCGCTCCATTTGATCAGGCCGCAATCGCTTTTGGTATGCCACCCTTTTGAGATGTGTATGCATATGGGTATGACGGGGCCTGTCCGTCCTTTCTACGGCTTTCATTCCGAGTAGGTGCGAAGACGGTTATATGTATTAGTCGATGATGTAGCCTTGTCGGCTCCCATTCTTTTGTGTCCGTATATGTAGCAGCCTAGGCGGCACCTTGCATTGTTCTTCAGTATGTATATGTATATACAGATTGTACAGAGTCTTGATGTTTCCCTTTTATGAGATCAGTTCATACCATTTATGGGCCCTTGATGTTTGGTATGTTTCAGATACGTGTTTAGGAGTGTTTGGTCGCTAGAGGTCAGAAACTTGTCGCGACTCATTGGTTGGGTCGTGACAAAAGTATGACTTCCACAAACTGAAAGGAGAAAAGTATGAAAGAGAAAGCGTTGATAGAATTTTAAAGAGAAGAAGAAAATTGATCACTAACCAAATTTTCTAAATTAATACTCCCTCCATCTTAATTTAAGTATCGTAATTTCTTTTTTGATCTGTTTCAAAAGGGTATCTTTTTCTATATTTAGTAAGTTTTTCAATTCCAACATTGTACATGGGAAGTTTAAGACCATAAGATTTAAAGAACTATACACATCTTTAATTTTAAACCACAAGATTAAAAAATCTTCCCTTATTTCTTAAATTTCGTGCTCAGTCAAATTAAGACACTTAAATTGAAAAGTAGGGAGTAATATAAACAAGGCCTCAGATCTTCATCATTACATCTCAAATTTCAAAATTACTCTTGAACAGATGTGTATATATAGCAGACGGGTTTAACTTGCAGCCATGGCCGGCTCAATTGCCTTCTTAGGCCCCCAATTTTAAGTTACATGCTAATTTTTTCTTAAAGAAATTTGATTTTTTATGATAAAACGCACAATATTTTTATATTATTTTCTTCTCTTTAAATTTTTCAAATAAAAGAAATCAGAAAAATGTTATTTTGCATTCTTACATTCTGTCGCTAACACTCACACTATATTATTATTTTTAACTCCTTTTGTATTCTCTTTCTTCAAATCTCTTATAAGTTAGAGTGATACTCTGTCAAAAATAAGGTCAAATAGTCAATAGTTGAAAAGTATTTAATTAATAAAGTGAATTGTAATCATTTTTGTTCCTTCTTAGGTTTTCAAGCATTGCAACAAGCATATTAAAATGGGGCATACCAAATTATCAACTTCTTGAATTAGATCTACTGTTCTAACTCTATTATTAGTATCTAAATTTGTCAATCTATTACTAATAGAATTATGTTAACAGTTTATGTGCTTAATTACTAATTGCCTCAGCGGAAGGATGTTTTCAACATTGAATTTATAGAATCTTCCCTAAAATTAACAATTGAAAAACAAATTATTCGAAGAAGTCGATTATATAAAAATTATTAAGTAATACTTTTGCATCTAAATAAAGTTAGAAAATAATTTTAAATAAAATATATATGAAGCTTGTTTAGATAATAGGCCTCAAATTAAAGTTTCGGCTCTAGGCCTGCAATTATGTTAAGCCGCCCCTGCTTGCAGCCTAAAAATATACTCATAATGACTCTATCAGTTTATTATGATAATAACTAAAGGTAGCTACTGATCATTAGTGAAACAAAATAACTAATTATGACAATAACACAAGAAAGCGTCCATAAATATAAGATAAATCCAGAGCATTCAACAAATACTGACACTGTGGAAAGGTTCAGCTCCCAAAAGAAAAAAGCATATACAAGGTAGTAAAAACTACAAATACAGAAATCATTAGTTCATTTCCCAGATAATTCGTCTAATAATTAATGATCAAGCTAAAAGAGGAAACCATCGTTCGCGAAAATCAGACTGGTAGGAAATCATGAAAAGAAGAAGCACAAGGAGCAAGCCAACTCCCCAAGGTGTTCCACCAGCTTTGTGAAAGGATTCTTGATCAGGCAAAGGAAGAAAGAAGAGAGATTTCTCCAAGCTTGAAAGCAAGTGCACAACTAGCAGCAGCACCAAAGGTGATACCATGAGAACAAGCTTCATCTGATCCATAATGCCTTCAAATATAGACTCATAGTTGATGTACCATGTAATACTTACAAACGTGAAGAGAACAAGAAAGAAGAAACACAAGTGTATTGAAGGAGCTTGTGAAGAGTAATTATCAGCCATTTTCTTGAATGAGTTGTTAGGTTCTTGAAGAAGACTATGGCTTTTATATAGAAGAGTTGGATACTTTAATTAGGGTCTAATGAATGACTTACTAGTGAAGAATAGAGCTGAATAATAAAGAGGAAACGACACATTTCAAGTTAGCTGTTGGATGCATTGTAGGATTCTTTCTTTTTGACGATCCACTATATGCATGCAATTGGCCGGTGACTTTTTTATATGGGGGACAATGAAGTTGCTGACACATGTCACCGGCCTTGAATAGGACCTCATTTTTTTTTAATGGCCATGATTTAAAGGTAAATTATACTTGTAGTTTGCCTTACTATAAAAAGAGCCGGTCAATCCGCTGGATCGACATGGCAGATTCTAGCCAAGAATTTTCGAATTATGGGCATTATTAACTTTTGTCAATATTTACCTTGAAAATAAATCATTATTTTTCACCTTTCCTTTCTACTTGGTTGTAAACTCTTTTAGATCTTCTTTTCATTATTTTCTTCAATAAAAAGTGTGTTTTTTTTCAATAAAAAGTGTGTTACTAAATATTTAAAGATTTTATATCTACTAATAAAAATACAAATATATTACATGTTTAAAGCATAGGAAATTAATACTTATATTCACTATACCTATTAAGTACGTTGTGTTCATTTCTTATTAATATTATATGTTTCAAAATATACTTGTTTCAAAAATGTTTATTTTCTATTTTAATCAGATGCTTGAATAAAGATATTCAAAAAATTATCTTTTTTGTTAAATTTCATAAAAATAAATACACAAAAGCTTCTTATTTATAATTATAATTTACTTTTTAATAATTATATTTTAATATACTTAGTTACATATATAACTCATAGGGGAGTGCAGATGTAGAATTTTCATAGTATAGGGGAGATAAGTGTTTGTTTTAAAATATAAGGGGTATAACTGAAACTGAGTCGTAATAAGTTCATAAAATGATAAAATAAAACTTAGTGAAAATTAACGGAAGAAATTTTAAAAAATAAAAAAGAAAAAGGACGATTTAGTTTGAACCCAAATAACACTAAGTAAGCGTTTGGCCATGAGTTTTGAAACCATGGTTTCAAACCAGCGTTTGGACATGAGTTTGAAACCATGATTTCAAACCCCAAATTGTTATATCCCGTATTTTTGAACGTCGGATTATTTGTAAGCTGAGGTGGGGCCCACACGTTAAGATTTTTTTTGGAACATGTGACAAGTTATATGAATCGCATATGTAAAGTTAAACACAACTCATGAAGGACCCTTGGGCCAAATCAAAGTGAAAGCCCTCCAAACGAATATTTTTAAGAAAACGTTTTTGGATGACCTGACTTTGAGGGGCAAACACGGTATTATAAGTTTGGAATTTGGAAAACTACCAAGAAATAGAAGTTGTAAATAATTGAATTAGCTTTCCAACCATAGGTCGTGGGTTCCTGGGTGACGTCGGTACGAGGAGATATGGACGTTTTAAGGTCGAAAGGTCGGTGGGGCTTCGCCAACTCGGGACCAACCGGGTTGGCCCAAAAGAAATGAAAAGAAAAATGAGGCCCAAAATTGAGAGGGTGGCCGGCCATGGTATAATGGCCCAAGCTCATGGGAATTTACCATGTGCTAAATAAATATAAGGGACCATTTAATTGTCATGAAACTCAGAAGTTTCAAGACAATTGATAAGGAGAAACAAAAGAAACAAGAGCAAAAAATTTGAAGGCCATTCGGCCATAAGCTCTCAAAAATCACCCCTCAAAATCTTGCCTCTAAAATTATTTTCTTGTGGTATTCCTACTAATTCAAGGGTCCTTTACAACGTGGTGTAGTTATTTTGGAAGAAGGGGCACTTGTTTCATCAAGTTAACAACTTAGTTAAGTGAAGAAGTTGGGAGAAAAAGGTAAGAATTTTACTCTTTTATATTAGAAGAATTATATGTATATGTTGTAGTATGTGGAAAGAAATGTAAAGTGTAAAAATTATGCGTTATAGAGATGTATAGGGGTGTGGCCGAAAATGGGGATTATTGGAGAGGAAAAATTAAAATTTTATTTGTTATGTTAATTGTGTTGTAGTGGTCTTGTGGAGTAAGTGGGAGAATGCTAGCCAAAAATTACATGAAAATGGGTTGTATAATGATTGTAGGAAAATTGGTGAAGTTATGGGAAATTTGCATAATTATGAAAATGAATTGTTAAGGTGCAAATTATGAATATTGTGATGAAATGAGGGGAATGGAAATATGTTACGAATATTTATGATGAAGATTAGAAGTTTTGGATGGGTTATGGTTTTGGTGAAAAATTTATATACTTTGTATATTTTGTGAGTATTTCGTAGAAATGATATGAAATATTTCCAAATTGTATTGTAATGATCTTGATTAGTAAATGAATATGAGAAGGTTGGTATTGAATTGAAAATGTGAAGTTGGAATGAAAATTAGTACACTATGTTGGAAAGGAGACTAGTTATGCTATATTGTGTTTTGTGATGATTGTTGGTGTCGTTGGTGTTGTTGTTGAATTATTTTGGCCGAGTTAAATTCTCGGGGGTGCTATATGTATAGGGGAGATGCTGCCCAAATTTTTGTAGACAAGTATTGATGAAGATTGAATTCTTAAAGCCTTATGATTAATATTTGGTAAATGTGACCAATTGTAGATTTTGGACGAAACGGGATTTGAATTTGGAGAAGCGTAGGAGCGAATAAGGTATGTAAAGCTTCACCTTTTGTTCTCTTGGCATGTCCTAGGCATAATAGGATTTGATACAAGCCTCGGGGATGACTCACTCTTGAATCTACGTCGAATTTGCCCATTTTTCATTCGGTAGAGCGAATTGAATATGTTACGAATAGTTAGAAGAAGTGCCTAAATGTCTAGAACACTGCACAAATAGGACCCGACTACCTTAAAACTTTCATAAGTGATGTCATGAAGTGTAACATACGTAAACCATGTACGCCACCTCATTTGACCCGAGGTGGGCCCCCGATTCCCGAGATTCTTCCACGGTGACTTAATTGACTTGTTTTGAGCATCATGTAAGTACGACTTTTGACTAACTTTCGATTATTAAAAAGCGATCGTTTGATTATCCCATTAAGTTCTATGATATATTTTGCCATGTATAAACGATTTGAAAGGTTTTGTTTTTGACATAATTCGTCGCAACCCGAAAGGTATGACCTTTGGCTATTGTCGATTTCCTTTAAATGATCTATCGTCGGATTGTTCTTTCGAGTCTTGGCAAACATTGTATGTTTTATGTTGCGTATGGTTTCTCACTACTCGCTTCGTCGTTATGACATCTTTCACTGCGTCCCGGGCCAGGGCATGTATTCGTGCAATTCCATTGCATTGTTCACCGCGTCCCTCACTAGAGGGACGGGGCATGTTATATTAATATTAATATATATATATATATATATATGATGATGTGATGACGGGGAGGTGGCCAGGATGGCATACGATGATTCCTTTTCACCGCGTCCCTCACTAGAGGGCAAGGGCACGTTACATGTACACACATGATAATTTTACTTACCGCGCCCCTCATTAGAGGGCCGGGGCATGTTATATATGCATATGTTCATGATGATTTCTTTAATTATGATACTCAGTCCATTAATGATTTTGAAAAGCTTGATTTACGTTCAAGGTAAGTTTTATGAGATGTTATTGTACTACTTTTTTTCGTCCTCTTTATTTCCGTATGATTCGGTCATTGTGTTTCTTGCTTTACATACTCGGTACATATTTCGTGCGGCCCTTTCTTCGGGGGGCTGCGTTTCATGCCGCGGTACGGATCCACGTTTGAGTGAGCCGCTTAGGGTCCCGTTCGGCTATCTTCAAGAGCTCCCTTGTCCGGAGCCCGATTTTGGGCGGTCTTTTGCTACATTCGTGTATATATTTATTCGGGGGTACGACGGGGCCCGTCCCGTCATATGATTTTGTTACTCGTGTAGAGGTACGTAGACACGTATGTGGGTTATGGCTCTTTACGTACGTGTACGTGTATGTGTTATATGTTTGAGCGGTTTATCCACCGCGTTCCTTACGCCGCCTATATATATATGTGTATATGGATATGTTGGCCCGTGCGGCCTTTGTTGGTATTTTCGATTGTCGTGTTAATTTTGGTTAGTAAGAAAAACGAGAAACTCGCCCAAATTTTTCTAAATATTTGAGTTACTATTTTTGGCTTTTGGTACGTACGGGTGCCCAGTTCGGGCGCTAGTCACGGCCTACGGGGTTGGGTCGTGACACAAATCATCCAAAAAGGCATGATTTGGGGTTTGAAACCATGGTTTCAACTTTTTAAAATATAAAATTTAACCCATAAGTTTATATTTTGTAAAAAAAGACCCATAAGTTGGTAGATATTTTTAACAATTACCCCCAACAATCATTTACCAATCTCATTAACTTCCATCAAATTTTATTTATGTGTACCAACCTTTTAATTTTTTTTCAAAAAAGACCCATAGTTTAATTTTATTTGTTGAACTAAAATTTGATCAATTGATGTTGTATTTTTAGAAAGGTCTTCTAGTATTAATTTTGAGTCGGTTGTTATGAATTAGCATATTAATTTTGTTATGAACTATGACTTGCTCATTTGGTAAGATTGTATAAGAATTGAGAATGTTTTGATAGTTTTCACAACTTGTAGGGTTTTAATGTTTATGAGAGAAAATACTCCTTAAAATATCCAAATTTACATGTCCAAACATGATTTCAAACCATGTCCAAACGGGGCCTAAGATATGTATACACATATTTCTTTAAAAAGGATTAAGATACTCGGTTTGTACTTTTTCTTTATATTATGTTTGGAGAGAGGGAAGAAAATAAGGAAAATGAATTATATGCTACTAATGCAATTTGAACCCTTCACTTGAATCGTTGGTGGATCTCCCCAAAACTAGCGCTTAACCCATCAGTTTGTACCTATAGCAAATGCTATTCGAATTGATTGAATTCAAATTGTGTTTATGTAATAGTACTTTCAAAATTTGATTACTAAATTGACTCATTTTTTGCAGGCTTACGATCATCTAGTATAATAAGAAAGAACACTTTTTTTTTTTCCTTAAAATGAAAATGCGCCCCTAACATTTTTGAAAACCATTACAAAATCTCTTGTAATTGTTATTCCCATTCCGAATGGTCCCTTTTGGAAAAAAAAATTAATCCTTACGGAGTTCAAAACGTCATGAAACTTTTTAACATTGTGCGTAAAACATGTTTTTTCAATACAAGTAGATGTAATATTTGTGTTTAGTATATGGCCATTTTTTCTTTGCGTTGATCTTTCCCTTAAAAAACACATAGTAAATCACAGTTTTTTGATATTGCAAAATAAAAATACTGATACGGGATGTGACAGTAATTTTTTGAAGTGGAGGCTATCTCGTCATTATGACAAAATTGAATAAAATAGTCACTCTGATCTACCTAATAGTCGTAAGCTCCTCTTCTTTTGATTTGTAAGTGCTTTGACCAACAAGAGGAATGGTTGTCCATTTGCATCCGAAACTTTGATATGGGTGTCTAGTTGCAATGTTGTATGTTATTCTTGCGTTTGATGAAATTAAATTAATAAACCATTTCCTAGTTCTTGTCACAATTTTTTGTTTAATAAATCGATATTGACAAGAATTTTGATATGTAGCTATCATTTAGATTAGATCTGGTTTAATCTGTATTATTTTTATTGGGCAAGTCTAACCTTGTCTACTCAGAGAGATTTGACAAGTAGGCCATACTTAGAGCCCGTTTGGATTGGGCATTATAATTTGTTCGTTTATAAGTAAAAAAAATAAGTTGGGGTAGTCCAATTTTTTATTTTTTTTTTGGCTTAAACGTTTTAATTATAACTTTAACTTTAGATAAACTAAGTTAAATGGGTCCGATTATTTTTTTGAGCTTATTTTAAGACAAAATGACTTTAAAAATTTAAACACTGACCAAACTCAAAAAAAAAGTTGAAAACGACTTATAAGCCAACAATCCAAACAGGCTCTTAGTTTTTTCTGCATAAATAATCCTGATTAGCATTAGAATATTCTAGATTTACGTAACAGTAAAAAAGATTATACTATCAATCAGTTACAGCTAAGCCCATCATGTCCGCCAACTATATAAAGTCAAAACATGCTGAATACATCGAAGTGGGGATCCAGTATGCATTATTAATTTGTAGTATTTAATCGATATAGTACATGTGTCTAGATGATGAGTAACATGGCTTAACTTTTAAGCTGTAGCCCATCTAGGACGTTGATGGCCATTTTGAACTAACCTGGGGTAGGGGTAAGATGGCGATGGATTTTAGCCTTTTCCGGTGGTGGGGGTTAGTTAGACTCAGTTTAGTAAAAAATCTAAACAAGTTACTTGCTATAATAATTAAAGATGAGTCTAGGATTCCGATCACCTCCACCATTTCTTCGATCACCTCCACCATTTCTTCGATCAGCCATGACAAAGCTAAGAGCTTCCTCATTCGTTTTTATTAAAATTAAGACGTTTGAATCTGAATAGATATCTGAATATTAAGATGTGCATTAAAATTTAGATTTCTGAATTTGAATACACATTTATTAAGATGTAGTATATATTAAGTGTCACGACCGATTACGAACCATTTAATGATACCCATTGCTGTATGAAGACTCTTATTCTATTACTCATCTCGCTCATTCGCCATAATCATAAAACTTTCATTTAAAACATACTCACTTTATAAACATAGGCCCTTTAGGCTATCATAATATATATATATATATATATATATATACATAAGGACCCGATGCGACCATATTGCCACACACATACGTATCTACGAGCCTCTACTGAAGTACTAGACATATGGACGGGACGGGACCCGTCGTGCCCAAATCCCCGAATATGTACATATGTACCAAAAGAATAATCAATGGCACCTCGGAAAGAGTGCTCTCAAATCAGCTACTAGCTCCTATAGATCTGCACCGTCTCCCTGCCTACCTATGGGCATGAACACAACGTCCAAAGAAAACGGACGTCAGTACTAACATTGTACTGAGTATGTAAGGCATGAATGGAATGAACATAATAGAGAAATCATAAGACATAAAATGAGGACATAACCTTCGAATGGATACATTTTATACATATATCATGCGTAGCATATCATATGAATTACCATAGCGTATACATCATCATATCATACATACGTCATCATACCATTCATACATCATCATATCATTCATGCTTCATCATCATTAACTCGCGTCCGGGTAACCATCATATGCAGCCCACGAGTGGTGATCGTGTCCGGCCTTCTAGGCGCGGTGGAATCATAGCAGCCCGCCGTAGCGATGACATGTCCGGCCATGTAGGCACGGTGAAATCCCAAGCAGCCAGCCTTAGCGGTGACATGTCCGGCCAATTAGGCGCGGTGGAATCACATCGTCATACATATCATATACTTGTCATCATTATTCATCTCATAGGCATATCATGGCTCTATCATAATTTAATATCATTATACGTTTATCATCAAGACATACATTAGAACTTGAGGGCAACTATAGCTGTGTCGGGGTGACATAAGGTCGTGAACCCCCGATTACGTTATGGAGTAATCATAAGCGTTATATCTCACCTTGGAGGGACTAACGTTTTAAGATGAGTACACATAGGGAAAGCATCAATGGATCGTAGTCAACATCATTAACTTTGTAGGTACATCATATCGTAATCTCTAGAATCTTTAGGCTTAAACTTAGCATTATCATTATCGTACTCATAGCGTATTTCTTATCTCATATGACTATTCATGAACATAGGCTCTTAGTCTTTCGGAATATAGGAAGTTCATGAAGAAGGAGGAAAATCATGCATAGGATTCATGCCTTAAGAAGAAAGGTTGAGCCTTACATACCTTTGTCGTTCAACTACTCTATTGCTTGCTAGTTCTCCCTTAATGCTCACGTCTTTACCTTCAAGAGAGTTCGCATCGATATTAGCTAAACAATCATAAGAACATGCTTACTAAAGCTAGAGAAAATTGGGCAGCATTTCCTTTGTTTATACGGCTTCCTCCATATTCCATATCAATTCCCAATCATTCATAACAACAATCACAATATCATAAACAACAATTCCCATTCACTTACATTATTCGCATTTCACAATTTCCCTTCAATTCTCCAAAATCATGATCATGTTTCAATATCATGTTTCTTCACATATAATACTTATTTCATGCTCTAGATATCATTCATAACATATTCATAATCACTACATACCAATATCCACAATTCAATCCAAGCTTCTATTCAAAAGTGACACTATTGCCATATTTATGACCCATTTCCCATATCCTTCTACCATTCAAGTGTTTCAACCTTACAATACTTCAAACACCATGAAAATGCCATAAAACTTACCCTAGATATTGGAAGAATAAGTCTTGAGTGGAATACTCTTCTTGCACCAAAAACCCTAATTCACTTCTCTTGGAATTTCTTGACTTAGATGATTTTAATGAGTTTCACAATCTTGATTCTTGTTGGTTTGATGAAGTTGATCATCAATTTTCCTTGAATTATTGTGGATGAAGTGTATGGAATGTTCTAGAGGTCTTGAGAGAGATGAAGAAGTGTGTGGAATGAAATAAATGAAGTGGGAACATCATTATATAATTGAACTACGTTCAGCCCGTCGGGACTTCCACGGACTCTTCCACGGTCCGTGGAACATTGTGTTGGCCGTGGTTCTGGTCGTGGTTCACGACCAGCCAGCCACCATCTCTGCTGGGACTTCCACGGACCGTGGAAGGGTCCGTGGACCACTCTATGGTCCGTGGAACATGGTCGTGAAACTCACAGTTTCACCGAAGTTGTTCCCGTCGTCTCGTTTGATCTCCAATCCTTATGGAACCTTCCTAACATTTGTTTAACACCTCAATACCAATCTAAGGGACGTTATAACTCTTCCTCAAGCATCCTTAAAACATCATTAACTCGATACTCGTAATTTTGCCAGACACACAACTTATGACTCGCTTTCCTTAGCAACTTTCTTTCCTTAACTCGAATGTCTTTGGAAATCTTAATTAGGACCATCAAACACTATTTCTTACTTATCAAAACATTGTATACATCATACACTTCGTTAGTCTATTCACTGTACACTAACGGAAAATTTTCCGAGGTGTAACATTCTTCCCCCCTTTTAGAACATTCGTCCTCGAATGTTAAGTCATCGGGAATTCTATAAAAATTTCGCCAGAGTTTCCCCTGTAATATGGCATTACCATCCTGTCACAACAACCCATAATAACATTGCCTCATATGGACACAACACGAAAGCAATGTAAATTGGCCACACACGGCCCATGTGCATAAAAGAAAAACATACATACCTTAAAATCTCGATGTTTCATCATCGATCTCTTCTGGGGGCTGAAATAAATGCGGGTATGTGGATTTCATCTTATCTTCCGCTTCCTAAGTCATCTCTTCTCGGTTGTTATTTCGCCACAAGACCTTAACTGAAGCCACTTCCTTATTCTGAAGTCTTCGTACTTGCCTGTCTAATATGACAATGGGCACTTCTTCATAGGCTAGCTTTTCTGTCACTTGGACGTCATCTATTGGCACAATCTTTGTAGGGTCTCCAACACACTTGCGAAACATTGAGACATGAAAAACTGGATGGACTAGTTCAAGCTCTGAAGGCAAGTCCAATTCATAAGCTACTTGACCCACTTTGCGGATGATCTTATAGGGTCCGATGTATCGAGGACTTAACTTTCCTTTCTTACCAAATCTCATCACCCCTTTCATTGGTGATACCTTCAGGAATACCCAATCATCAACTTGAAATTCTAAGTCTCACCGGCGGTTGTCCGCATAAGATTTTTGGCGACTTTGGGCTGTTAACAATCGGTCTCGGATCACCTTGACTTTTTCTACTGCTTGTTGAATCAATTTAGGGCCTATTAACGGTACTTCTCCGATTTCAAACCATCCTATTGGGGATCTGCACTTCCTTCCATATAAAGCTTTCGTACAGAGCATTTGGATACTGGAGTGGTAGCTATTGTTATATGCGAACTCAATTAGGGGTAAGTGGTCATCCCAACTACCACCGAAATCTAATATACAGGCTCGTAGCATATCTTTCAAGGTCTGTATGGTGCGTTCAGCTTGTCCATCAGTCTGCGGATGAAATGCCGTGCTGAGTCTTACTTGAGTACCCAAACCTTCTTGGAAGGATTTCCAGAACTTGGCTGTAAATTGCGCTCCTCTATCTGTGATAATGGATACCGAAACTCCATGAAGTCTCACAATCTCCTTAAGATACAATCTTGCATAATATTCCGCTGAGTATATGGCTCTGACTGGAAGAAAATGAGCTGCTTTTGTGAGTCTGTCCACAATCACCCATATAGAATCATACTTGCCTCGGGAACGAGGTAATCCTACAATGAAATCCATATTGATCACTTCCCATTTCCAAGTAGGAATTTCCATTGCTTGCAATAATCCTCCTGGCTTTTGGTGTTCTGCCTTCACTTGCTGGCAATTTGGGCATTGTGCTACAAATTCGGCTATGTCCTTTTTCATGCCATCCCACCAATATATCATTTTGAGATCATGATACATCTTTGTTGCTCCTAGATGAATAGAATACCGAGAATGGTAAGCTTCTTCTAGAACCCGACGACGCAATTCCGCAACGTCTGAAACACATAGTCTACCTCGGTATCTAAGAATTCTATCTATAGAGGTTTCAAATGGGGACTTCTCTTTTGCATGACATGTATCTCTATAATGGCTCAATTGAGGATCTTCATATTGCCGTTCTTTCACTTCCATGATCAAGGACGAAACTGTGGGATCGTTAACATTAACTCCTGCGCCACCTGAATCAATTAAACGTACTCCAAGATTAGCTAGTTGGTGGAGTTCATGAACTAATTCCTTCTTCTCCCAAGGAACTTCACATAAGCTACCCATTGACCGACGGCTAAGCGCATCAGCTACTACATTTGCTTTCCCGGGGTGGTATAAAATATTCACATCATAATCCTTCAATAATTCTAACCACCGCCTTTGCCGCAGGTTCAACTCCTTTTGTTTGAAGATATATTGGAGACTCTTGTGATCCGTATAGATGTCAACATGCACACCATACAAATAATGTCTCCACATCTTTAATGCATGGATAACTGCAGCCAATTCGAGATCATGGGTTGGGTAGCTCTTTTCATGTTTTCACAGTTGCCTCGAAGCATAAGGAATGACTCTACCATGCTGCATCAATACACATCCTAGCCCAATACCGAAAGCATCACAATATACAACATAGCCATCTGGCCCTTCTGGGAGTGTTAAAACTGGAGCTGAGGTTAGTCTATCCTTCAACTCTTGGAAGCTACGCTCACAAGCATCATTCCACTGAAATTTAGCTAACTTCTGGGTTAGCTTCGTCAACGGGGCTGAAATGGATGAAAAGCCCTCTACGAATCTTCTATAATAACACCGCCAATCCCGAAAAAACGCGAACTTCTGTAGGCGTCGTAGGCCTTGGCCAAGTCTTCACAGCTTCAATTTTCTGAGTATCCACTCTAATGCCATCATCTGAAATCACATGACCCAAGAATGTCACAGAATTTAACCAGAACTCGCACTTTGAAAATTTCGCATACAATTCTCGAGTTCGAAGAATTCCAAGAACAATACGTAAATGATCGGCATATTCCGATTCTGTGCGAGAGTACACCAGAATATCATCAATAAATACTATCACTAACAGATCCAAGAGAGGCCTGAATACATTATTCATTAAATTCATGAACACTGCTGGTGCATTAGTTAACCCAAACGACATCACCCGAAATTCATAATGGCCATATCTCGTTCTGAAAGCTGTCTTGGGAATATCTTCTTCTCTAACTCTCACTTGATGATAACCTAACCTCAAGTCTATCTTAGAGAACCACTTGGCACCCTGTAGCTGATCAAATAAATCATCAATTCTCGAAAGATGATATCTGTTCTTTATCGTCACCTTATTCAGCTGTCTATAATCAATGCACATTCGTAGGGAGCCATCTTTCTTTCTCACAAATAAGACTGGTGCTCCCCACGGTGATGAACTGGATCTAATAAACCCCTTCTCAAGCAAATCTTTCAACTGTGCCTTTAACTCTTTCAATTTTGCCGATGCCATTCGGTAAGGAGGAATAGAAATAGGCTTGGTATCCGGCAACACATCAATGGCAAAATCAATTTCTCTTTCTGGAGGAAGGCCTGGAAGTTCATCTGGGAATACATCAGGAAATTCATTCACTACCGAAACGGATTGGAAAGTTAGCGACTTTGCTTCCGTATCGTGAACTCGGACTAAGTGATAAATGTAGCCCTTAGCTATCATCTTTCTTGCCTTAAGGTAAGAAATAAACCTACCTCTCGGAGATGCTGCATTACCCTTCCATTCAAGCACGGGCTCTCCCGGAAATTGAAATCGAACCAATTTCATTCGGCAATCAACATTGGCATAGCATGAGGCCAACCAATCCATACCCATAATCACATCAAAATGTAACATTTCCAGCTCAACTAAATCAGCTTTAGTTTGGCGATCACATACCACAATCATACAATCTTTGTATACATGTCTAGCTATCACGGGATCACCAACCGGAGTTGATACCTCAAAAGGTTTGATTGGCTCGGGTTTCACCCCAATACGATTAGCAACATATGGAGTAATATAAGATAGTGTGGAACCCGGATCTATCAATGCATACACATTATGGAAAAATACTGATAGTGTACCTGTAACCACGTCTGGGGAGGACTCGAGATCCTGTCGTCCGGCTAAAGCATATATGCGAGGCTGTGTGGCACCTGAAGTAGATGCTCCCCCTCGGCCTCTACCTCGGCCGCCGGAATCCGGGGAGTCCGCCCGCCGGCGCACCGAAGAGGCCAGTCGATCTTGTAGGCTAAACCCTACCTCTACCATACCTCGAAGGACAATCTCGCATCAAGTGTCCGCCGTCCACAAATATAACAAGCATCCGTGCCCTCGGCGATATGGCCCCGAGTGCAATTTTCGCATCGGGCCGACGGGGAACCGTGGTCTCCCGACGTAATCTCCCCAAACCGAGAACCGGGGGCCTCGAACTCGGCCTTGTCCCGAACGGAGGAGCGATCAAATCTCCTACACCGCAAATCGGGAGGTGCACTCGTCACTAATCGGCTCGAGTGCCTAGAATATATCCGCCGTGATCCCCCTCATAATCACGCTCGCGCCCATAGATACGGCCCTTTTGCTTTGCCCTCTATCAACATCACGATCACCCCTTTGCGGAGGTTGTTGTCCTTCTAGATTTTGGGCATGGGCTTGAATACGGGAAATATCCATCCCATCTTGCAATGAAGTCGTCAAGCAATCTTTAAACAAGTGTGGCCCTAAGCCACTCACAAATCTGTGCACCCGATCTCCCATATCGGCCACCATAGTCGGGGCATATCTAGCCAAAGAATTAAATTGAAGGCTATACTCCCAGGCACTCATGTTCCTTTGCTTCAAATTTTAAAATCTATCCTCTCTAGCTCGGCGGACCTCGGGTGGCAAATAATGACGGATGAAAGCATCTACGAATTCTTGCCAAACGGGAGGAGGCGCATTCTCTTTTCTAGATGCTATCCAATTATTATACCATAATACCGCCATATCCCGGAGTCTATAAGATGCCAACTCCATGGATTCAGTCTCGGAGGCATGAATAATCTTCAATGTCCTCAACATTTCATCAATAAAGCCTTGCGGGTCTTCAGCCGGCTTCGACCCAAAGAACTCCGGGGGATTCAAACTCATGAAGTCACGGGCTCTAGTACTGGCTGACCGATCACTCGAGCCCGCATTCTGCCGTTGTGCCTGGGCGGCAACCAACTGTGTCAATAAATTAATGGCCTCGGTCACTTGTTGACCCGAAGTAGCCGGTGGAGGAACTGGAGGCATAGGAGCTGAAGCTGAAGCCCCTTCTTGCTCTTCCGTAATAGACGGAGTAGTAGAGGCATTAGATAGAGCCTCATGGTGTGATTCACCCTCATCTACATTCATTGGCGGCTCTCTTTCTGCCCGCCTTCTCATCGTAGTCTTGCCCTTCTGGGCGACTTTAGCTTTTCCCTTTGGCGGCATTTCTGAAATAACAACACACTATTAGGGAGGATATAATCTCATAGCACAGCTCTATCGCACGATCTCTTAAGATGAAAGATGGTCATTTTTCCTAAATGCCCTGTAGCCTCTTGTTTATTAGCGTGGCGCGCAACACACCATAAACAAGACTCTACTAGACACGGCTCGTAGACACTTCCTAGGACTGAACTGCTCTGATACAACTTTTGTCACGACCCGGCTACGGGCCATGACGGGTACCCGGGGCTAACCACCGAGCACCTCTCATTCTATTACTCATCCTGCGTCATTCACATTTCTTATGCTCATAATCATAGAAAACGACTTTCATTTGAAACATACTCACTTTATAAACATAGGCCCTTTAGGCTATCATAATAATATATATATATATATATATATATATATATATATACACACATATCCATAAGGACCAGTGCGACCATATTGCCCACACATACGTATCTACGAGCCTCTACTAGAGTACTAGACATATGGAAGGGACAGGACCCCGTCGTGCCCAAATCCTGAATATATACATATGTACCAAAAGAATAATCAATGGCACCTCCGGAAAAGGGAGTGCTCTCAAATCAGCTACTAGCTCCTATGGATCGGCACCGTCTCCCTGCCTACCTGTGGGCATGAACACAGCGTCCAAAGAAAACGGACGTTAGTACGAACATTGTACTGAGTATGTAAGGCATGAATGGAATGAACATAATAGAGAAATCATAAGACATAAAATGAGGACATAACCTTCGAATGGATACATTTTATACATATATCAAATGTAGCATATCATATGAATTACCATAGCGTATACATCATCATATCATACATACGTCATCATACCATTCATACATCATCATATCATTCATGCTTCATCATCAATAACCCGCGTCCGGGTAACCATCATATGCAGCCCACTAGTGGTGATCGTGTCCGGCCTTCTAGGCGCGGTGGAATCATAGCAGCCCGCTGTAGCAGTGACATGTCCGGCCATGTAGGCACGGTGGAATCCCAAGCAGCCCGCCTTAGCGGTGACATGTCCGGCCAATTAGGCGCGGTGGAATCACATCGTCATACATATCATATACTTGTCATCATTATTCATCTCATAGGCATATCCTGGCTCTATCATAATTTAATATCATTATACGTTTATCATCAAGACATACATTAGAACTTGAGGGCAACTATAGCTGTGTTGGGGTGACATAAGGTCGTGAACCCCCGATTGCGTTATGGAGTAATCATAAGCGTTATATATCACCTTGGAGGGACTAACGTTTTAAGGTGAGTACACATAGGGAAAGCATCAATGGATCGTAGTCAACATCATTAACTTTGTAGGTACATCATATCGTAATCTCTAGAATCTTTATGCTTAAACTTAGCATTATCATTATCGTACTGATAGCGTATTTCTTATCTCATATGACTATTCATGAACATAGGCTCTTAGTCTTTCGGAATATAGGAAGTTCATGAAGGAGGAAAATCATGCATAGGATTCATGCCTTAAGAAGAAAGGTTGAGCCTTACATACCTTTGTCGTCCAACTACTCTATTGCTTGCTAGTTCTTCCTTAATGCTCACGTCTTTACCTTCAAGAGAGTTCGCATCGATATTAGCTAAACAATCATAAGAACATGCTTACTAAATCTAGAGAAAATTGGGCAGCATTTCCTTTGTTTATACAACTTCCTCCATATTCCATATCAATTCCCAATCATTCATAACAACAATCACAATATCATAAACAACAATTCTCATTCACTTACATTATTCGCATTTCACAATTTCCCTTCAATTCTCCAAAATCATGATCATGGTTCAATATCATGTTTCTTCACATATAATACTTATTTCATGCTCTAGATATCATTCATAACATATTCATAATCACTACATACCAATATCCACAATTCAATCCAACTTCTATTCAAAAGTGACACTATTGCCATATTTATGACCCATTTCCCATATCCTTCTACCATTCAAGTGTTTCAACCTTACAATACTTCAAAAACCATGAAAATGCCATAAAACTTACCCTAGATATTGGAAGAATAAGTCTTGAGTGGAATACTCTTCTTGCACCAAAAACCCTAATTCACTTCTCTTGGAATTTCTTGACTTAGATGACTTTAATGAGTTTCACAATCTTGATTCTTGTTAGTTTGATGAATTTGATCATCAATTTTCCTTGAATTCTTGTGGATGAAGTGTATGGAATGTTCTAGAGTTCTTGAGAGAGATGAAGAAGTGTGTGGAATGAAATAAATGAAGTGGGAACATCATTATATAATTGAACTAAGTTCAGCTCGTCGGGACTTCCACGGACTCTTCCACGGTCCGTGGAACATTGTGTTGGCCGTGGTTCATGACCAGCCAACCGCCATCTCTGTTGGGACTTCCACGGTCCGTCGAACATTCTATGGTCCGTGGATCATGGTCGTGAAACTCACAGTTTCATCGAAGTTGTTCCCGTCGTCTCGTTTGATCTCCAATCCTTATGGAACCTTCCTAACACTTTTTTAACACCTCAATACCAATCTAAGGGACGTTATAACTCTTCCTCAAGCATCCTTATAAAATCATTAACTCGATACTCGTAATTTTTCCCGACACACAACTTATGACTCGCTTTCCTTAGCAACTTTCTTTCCTTAACTCGAATGTCTTTGGAAATCTTAATTAGGACCATCAAACACTATTTCTTACTTATCAAAACATCGTATACATCGTACACTTCGTTAGTCTATTCACTGTACACTAATGAAAACTTTTTCGAGGTGTAACATTAAGATCATCTGAATAATAAATATTTAAGATTGTTTGTTTTTTCAACGTCTGAATGTATAAAATTTGTCATTGTTTAAAAATTAATAAATACTAAATTCAATAAAATACTAAATTAACCTAATACTATATCAATAAAATACTTTGAAAAGTTTATATGACGGTTGGTGGTGGTGATGGCTAGCGATGATGGTTGTGGGTGTTGATTGGGGAAGGTGTTGGCTAATGATGATGTTGTTGGTAGTAGCTACTGGTGATATGACTGGCAGTACTGGTTGTGTCACGACCCGACTCGTGGGCCATGACGGGTACCCGGAGCTGACTACCGAGCACCACTTATCATGCTGACGACCTGGACATATATCACTCTCAACACAACTTATCATGAACTAACCTCCAAATACCTCCCAAAACATATATATAAGCATAGGCCCGTAAGGCTATAAAAATGATGTACAAAATATAATGAAGTGATCACATGACATCTACAACCCACATATAGGTATCTACGAGCCTCTAACTGGAGTACTGGGATCGTAAGGATGAGACAAGATCCCACCATGCCCCAATATGTACACAAAAGAATATACCAAGAGATGGCGACTCCGGAGTAGTGGAGTGCTCCTGTACATCTACTGAAGAGCTCCTAGGTGTCCGCACCGTCTCCCTGTCTACCTAGGGGCATGAACACAGCGTCCATAATGAAAAGGGCGTCAGTACGAATAATGTACTGAGTATGTAAGTCATGTATAACAGCATAATAAAGACATAAGAAAACATAAAGCTGGGAGCAAACCTGCAACTGGATGCCTCTTAAGGCGGAGTCATGCATGCTAACTTTTATAATAAAAATAACATCATATCATACATATATAAGCTTCCCGACCATATAGGTACGGTGTGATCATCATTAGCCCGCGTCCAGGCCTCCCGCGTCCGGGGTAAGCTGCCCACTGCAGTGGTGTGTCTGCCTGGCCATGTAGGCACGGTGTAATCATACATAAAAATACATAAGCATGCATGAGAGTCCAAGTGAAAGCTACAACTCTATCGGAGTGACGTAAGGTCGGTAACCTCCGATTATGTTATGGGATAGTCATGATCGTCATGTCTCACCTTGAAGGAACTAGTAGCATGAGGTGAGACTAACAACAAGAAGCAACATTAATGAAATCATAAGGGTAAGAATATCGTGTCACGACCCAAATCGATGTGCCATGACCAGTGGCCGAACTGGACACTCGTATACGAACCTGCTCGATATGATTAGACCGAAACTGGAAACAATATGGCAATCTGTAAAAGCACGCTGTAAACTCATCATATCATACATAAAAAAGAACCTGGCTTTTGAGAAGCCACAGCTAACAAAACATAACAAAATATGCAAGCCGATAAGGCTGCCACTATGCACGAGAATATCCAAAATGAACTACATCTGCATAGCTGATCAAATCGTATATACGCAACCCACATATGTCTACAGACCTCTAAGGGCATAACAAAGCCTATGTCAAAGGATCTGTACCAAAACGATTCGAGCTCCGGAACACTAGAGCCCTCCAAGCGGCCGAGTCAAGTCCTAAACCGGAGGATCACCAACCGAGTGTTCCGTACCTACGGGCATGAAATGCGACCCCGAAGAAAGGGGTCGATACGAATAGTGTACCGAGTATGTAAGGCATGAAATCAACATGTACATAAAATCTGGAAAACATTTGAGTCATGTCAATGAATGGGCAAAATAATTGCATCGATACGGACTATATCAAAGAAACACATATATCCATAGAAATATCACAACAAAGGCCACAACGTCACCCCCGTCGGTACGTGCATATATATATACACACCACAACAAAGGCCACAGTGTCACCCCCTGTCAACTGTACCATACATATACACATCACAACAAAGGCCACAGCGTCACCCCCTGTCAACTGTGCCATACATATACACATCACAACAAAGGCCACAGCGTCACCCCCGTCAACTGTGCCATATATACACACAACAAAGGTCACAGCGTCACCCTCTGTCAACTGTGCCTTATATATATATACAAAAAAGGTCACAGCGTCACCCCCTATCAACTGTGCCTTATATATATACAACAAAGGTCACAACGTCACCCCCTGTGAACTGTGCCTTATATATACATGAAGAATGAAAATGAGTGCAGTGCATAATCAAAATGAAATAATAGAACTCTGTAATGTCACAAAATAGCTATATACATATATTATACTCATGGCATGCATAGGAGTTCAGCTAAAAACTATCGCTCTATCCCACCTTGAAGGAATAATTTATAAGGTGAGATCAATAACAATGAAATTAATCGAGAAAAGCATGAAATAGCTTAACATTTTTACATCATCGTTGAAATCATATTTGAGACCTTTAAGCATAAAATCATCCTCAACGTAATCCTCATAAAAACATTCTCATTTTTAACATCATAAGAAGCTTTAAGAGTCATAAACTTCTAGCTTTTGAAATCAAGGAGGTTATGGAAACACTTATGGACTCATACCATAGGAATAATGCCTTTGAAAGAAAGGGACGAGCCTTAACATATCTTTCGGTCGCCTTAGTCGTTCAACGTTTATCCTTCCAAGCTCGTAAATCTACATATAAACCATTCATACTATTATTAGGCTCAATGTCATACGCTCATCTTAAGCCTTCAATTTAATTCCGTTTAGAATCTGCTAAAATTCGGGCAGCACCTCCCCTGTTTATATGCCTAGCCCGAAATCACAATCCAACAATCAACAATAACAACAACAACAACAATACCAGCATCACAACAATATTATCAACACCATAGGCTCCATAAAACATCCCACACGATGTTTTTCAAATTTCTCAACTAACCATAACAATATCCACAATACCATAATCAAAGAATTATATTCAATTTAATCTCAAATTAATCCAAAATCTCCTTTCAAATTCATTCCATAGTCATCATCTTCACTTTAATAATTTGCAACTTCTATACTATGATTCTCTTCTTTTATAAGACTTGCTAAACCTTCAAATCAACTTAATCATGAGAAATAGCATGGAGAACATACCTTACACTAGAAGAACTTCACCCCACTCAACTTCTTCCAAGACCAAATTTATCACAACATTAAGTGGAGACAAGAACAATCCTTCTCCATGACTTAGCTTGGGGATTTGGAGTTTAATCCTCTTTTGTGATGGTATAGAATGTTTTGGAATGGTGGAGAGCATTCAAGAATATTCTTGTAGTGGAGAGAGAAGTGTGGAAAATTCTAGAGAGCTGTGGAGAGGTTTGGGGGGGGGGGGGGTTCTAGAGGATTATGGAGTTGAAGAAAAATGACTAAAATGAAGTGTAGAGGCCCTTTTATAGGTGCCAAATTCGTATTGGGCCGGGTCAAAACATAAGTGGGCTTTTAAGTGGATTTTCCGGATTCCCGCCTAGGTTCGGATTCCTCTGACTGTCCGTTTTAAAATGCCCATAACTCCCTGCTCTGATGTCGGATTGATGAACGGTTTGTTGTGTTGGAAACTAGACTCGATGAAATTCATTTTAGGCTTTTTAAACACCTTAAAACTCCTCATATACTTGGAGATATACCCCTCCAAATTTGACCCAAAATTCTGTCCAGAATTCTGCCAACCTTTTTTCCAAATTTTCGACAAACTTATTTTCTTCGCTTTGCTTGGTCCCGGAATCTTCTAAAACTCTCCATACATGATATTTATCATTAATCATACTTAATAATGGTCATGTCCTTTGGTTTCAAGGTTGTCCTTCCCGGTTACGACTTACGAGATCGTAATTCATCCTTTACTTCATTGTTATGAACTTTCCATGTCTTGTACCTTCCAAAACTTCATGGAACGTCTCTGATACTCCATTAATATAGTGAAGTACGTGGCATGCTCATGCTCTGAGAATGCGAGGTGTAACATATCGGGATCATCATAGCATCATTATCATCATTATCGTTATCATAGAACATATCTCATCTTTATCTCATAAGGAGCTTTTAAGAAGCTTTAACCTTCCTCTTTTAGAGAGTAAGAAGATCATGGGAATATAGAAAAGTAGTCACGAAATAAGAGTCATGCCTTTGAAAGAAGGGAACTAGCCTCACATATCTTTTCACCTCTCTAACTCTATCGATTAAACGCTTCCCTCCAATGTTCACGATTCTACATTCAAGAGAATTCATGCTAAGGTTAGATAACTGGAAACATGCTTAAGCTTAAGCTAATGGAAATTGGGCAGCATCTCCTTTGTTTCTACAAATTTCTCCATATAATATAACAACTCCCAAACGTCAACAACAAACCCACAATATCATAATCAATAAACTTCGTTGAGCTAAACATTATTCAACTCTTAAAATTCCCTCTCAAAGTCATCCATAACCATAGTTATAATATGACACCACATTCATCCTCATATAATACTTCTTTAACATCATTTATATCATTTATAACAAGATTATACTCATAACATGTCAAGAACTATGATTCAAGTCAAGTTACTATCCAAGAATGCCATTATTCTCATATTTGAACTCTATATTCTACTTTCTTCTTCAATCCAAGTCTTTCAATCATTCAATATTCTTAATAACATGAAATGATCATAAAACTCACCTTTGATTATGTAGGAATGGGCTTTGGATGAAAACACTTCACTTGGAGAGAACCCTAACTTAAATTCCAAGGAAATTTCTAGCTTCCATGAACCCTTGTTAGCCTCCTTGCACTTGATTCCACTAATTATTGGTGTGTGATCTTGGGTTCACCTTGATTTTATGTTAATGAAGTGTATGGAACCTTCTAGAGGTCTTGAGAGAAGTGGAGAAGATGTAAAATGAAAAATTAGAACTTGGGTCACATATTTATACTTAGAGAAAAAGTTGTCCCAATCATGTTATACGGACACTTATACGGTCCATATAACATTATACGGTCTGTATAAGTGACCGTATTTCACCATTAGGGATTTTCCCTTCCTGTTAAGGTTATACGGACCCTTATACGGACCGTATAAGTGGTCGTATAACTCCATTTTTCTGAAGTTAATCTCGTCGTTTCGTTTGATCTCCAATCTTTATGGAACCTTCTTAATACTTGTTTAACACTTCATTAACAATATAAATATCCACATAACTCTTCTCCAAGGCATTACCAATCAATCCTTAACTCGATAGTTGCAAAATCTTCCCCAAACGCAACTTATACCTCACCTTCCTTTGACGAACTTAGTCTCACTAATTCACATCACTTCAAAATCTTATCGTATAAACTCTAAACTTGCCAGTTACCCTTCTTATAGTCATAAAAGCTTGACATTGACCTTAAGCTCGTGTTAGTTTACTTACGACACAACGACATGAAATTTTTGACTTGTAACAGATTCATAGCACTAGTTGGTGATAGCGTCTAATAGTTTTGTTGAATGATAGTGATAGCTAATGTTAGTGGTAAATGATGATGGTGGTTGGCAATATATATTGATTATTGATGGTGGTAATTGTTGGTAGTGATTGGTAACTTTTGTGGTAATGGTGATTGGTGGTGACGATTATGTTGTAAATGGTGGCTAGTAGTGATAATATAGTTGATTGTAGTAATTGGCGACGGTGGTGATTGTGGCTGAGGATGGTGCTGCGGGTGGTAGTAGTTGATAATGGTGGCGGAAGCAGTAGTTTATAATGGTGGGCAACGGACATAGCAATAAATGGATGGAATTGGTGAACTATCATATTTGTAGGAATCCATATATTGACATCTTAACGATACTAAAACATTGTTACAAATCTTAATCATGCATATTTATTTAGACTCATTAAATGGTTGTACTTAAAAAATACAAACACACTTAATGTTTTAAATCTGAATAAATTAAGATTCAAACGTAAAAAATAGGCTTGATGATTGAGATCTGAATAACTAAAATTAAGACCTTCACTATATTAAGCATAAACAAGTAAGTCTAGACACTGATGAGTTGAAATAACCAAGATACAAGATAAGTATTAATAACTTTTGTCGCTACATACAGACTATTGAGGCTTAATTGTCATGACCCAAATACGATAGTCGTGATGGCGCCGACTCCTAACTCAATAGGTAAGCCGAAACCAACAAATTACCCATTCAATTAAGTTAATTAAGCGGAAAATAAAGAGATAAGCCACAATATCGAAATACTAAGCCTATTATAAAGAAACAAGTGCGGCACCAAATATAACCGGTGGCATGTGTACAAGAGCCACTAAGAGTAATAATACAAGTCTGAAATCCACGAATACACCGTCTGGAATACAAAGGAAAGACATGAATAATAAAAGGATAGAGGGAGAAGGGTGCTACGGATCAGCCAAGCAGCTCACCATGATCTCCGAAAATCACCACCTCGGACTCAAACAGCTCCACGAGTCCACTCGTACTCGTTACCAAATCTGCACCATAAAGAGTGCAGCAAATTTAGTAAGAATATAGAAAATACATGTACTCAGCATATCTCATAGATCGGCATTGAAGTAGTGGTGACGAAGTATTAAGAAAGTCTTAGTTAACCTTATTGGATTACCTTGTCTCAGAAGCGATCAATCAACTAAAAAAAGAATAATCAATTACCAAGTAAGCCAAATAATCCAGTAATTAGATAATTAGAGAAATAGTCAATCAAATAATCAAGTAGGGAAATGAATAATGCAATGCAATATGCTCCCTGTATACAAAGAGAGCTTCACGGGACTATACGGAAGATGTGACCCATGGGGGACGGCTAAGTCCTTATACCACTCGGAATACTAAATCTCCTAGATTACATTCGGCTTGGTAGAAATGGGGATTTTTAGTCCTAAAGTTATTGTGTATTTCTTTGATTTGAGATCCAATTGGTGGATGGCTTTAGCTAATTTTCTGGATTTTGATTATTAATTTTATGGGTAAAACGATTTTAAAAAAAATATCCGATTTTGTCCTTAGGGGCTCGGGTTTAATTTTTTGGTTGTCTTTTTGTGCCGGTTTTATAAGTATAGCAATATGGGTTTCTACAGATTTGTTTTCTTATGTACGACACGTATTTGATAGATCAAGAGTGTTCTGAGACACTTCGGAAAGGAAAGGTGCTTTGTGGTTTCGTTGCTTGGCCTTGAGGTATGTTACGACTTCTTAACTACGCTTGAGGGACTTTTTCGATAAAGATAATAAAATAAGCTTAATAATATGGGTTAAGAGTGAAAGAGGGGGTCTTGTACCTGTGATGTGATTGTTGGAGTGGGCTAGAGTCCCACATTGGTTGGGGAATAGACTGGTGATTTGCTTATATGGACTTGGAAAATCCTCCCCTCATGAGCTAGCTTTTGAGTTGATTTAGGCTAGGGTGTCATATCTTTACATGGTATCAGAGCCAGGTCCATTCCCATTTGGGCCCCCGATCAACGATCCAGCTGGGCCTGGGCGTGAAGGGGGGGGGGTGTTGGAGTAGGTTAGCTAGAGTTCCACATTAGTTGGGGAATGGACTGGTGGTTTGCTTATATGGACTTGGGCAATTCTCCCCTCATGAGATAGCTTTTGGGGTTGAGCTAGGTTGAGGTGTCATATCTTTACAGTGATGAGTATTGATACGTGTACCGATGCCTGTTATGGGTAATAGCGTAATTGCGTGGTTGTGGATCGTGGCCCAAGAATGCTAAAACATATGGACATTAGTTGTTATGTCTTACTTTCTTAGCTTGACTTTTTAGTTGTATGCGTCACTCTATGCAATCTCGTAGACTTGTTATAATCAAGTTTTTGAACTTATTTGAATCAGACTATTATATCTGGGTTACTTAGATATCCATGCTCTTATGTGATTTAGTATGCATATGCATTTGATTTGGCTCAACATGATTTGGGAGATCTGGATTTTGAGGAAAGTGATAGTTACTCAGCCTAAATGGCCGCTTGATGGATATTTTGGCCTCATAAGGTCGATTACATGACATTTCAACCTCAAAAGGTTGGCTGCTCGATGTGATCTGGAAGATCTAGTATTTTGTACGGTATATGTACTTAGCGATCCCCATGGGTCACACCTTACGTATAGTCCCGTGAAGCTTTGCGTGTATACCGGGAGCATACTGCATTGCATTGCATCGCATTATTCATTTTCTTATTTGATTGGTTATTTCTCTGATTATCTTATTACTTGAGTATTTGGCTTTACTTGGTACTTTCTTATCTTTTACCTTGTTGCACTACAAGAAAAAAGGCTTGTTAGCGACGAGTTTAAAATCTGATCTCTAATAGTATACCCAGAGGGACGAGATTTCTTATTCTCATCCCTTATTTTGAATTTCAGATTTCTATTTAACGAAGAGATTAAATCTAGTCCCTAAAACAGTGGATATCTAGTCCCTAATATTCTAAATTGAGGGGAAATAGGCGCCAATTTATTTTTCTGCCTCAAAATAAAAGTTAAGAAACACTCAAAAGTTAAGAAACTAAATTAATATCACACACTCTAAAACTCTCTATTCTCAAAGCCAGACACACTCTCTCAAAATCCCTGAAACCTCATAATAGGTGACCAAAATGACGATTGTTTCTCTATTACTAATCCATCTTGTTTCTTTTCTCTAGTTTATAATACAAAGGACAACAAAAATGGGGATTAAGGTGTACAAAATTTCAGAGATTAGCCCTCAAAAAGCCATAGTTCCGTCTCTCTGACACCATAGTCAAATCCAAAATCAATGTCAAGGTGGTCGACCTATTACTTTTGTAGGCGATGCTATCTGAGTTCTTGAGGTAACTTGTCTTTGGATATACCTGTTGCCATTATTTATTTTGCTGATGCCTTAAATTAGGACATCAAAAGACGTACCTTCAATCTTTGAGTGGTTGATTCTGTGGAAATTTAAACAAATTAGGGGACATTAGGAATTCTGTTATGTAAAGCGATAAGGTAGCAGCCAAAAGAAAAAGAGCTCCAAATATTAACTCATAAAGGCTCGAAATCTGAAATCCCTATGTATATTCCTAATATATTGTTGTGTTCCATGAGATTTAGAATATATTCTCTCCAAAGTCAAGTTTTAGGCCATGAGGTGAATTGTTAGTCTAGCCAAAAGTGAAACTGCCTTTTGATTTATAATAATATTTGTATTTTGCATACTGTTCAAAGCTTTGGATTTTACAGTAACATCAGGTTGTTTAAGAAATTTTTTGTCTGTTCTTTGCTAGATCTGTGCATTATTTTGTGCAAGGTATTCATCAAACATGGAGTTTTTTATTTAAAGAGGAAGAAGTCATTCTCTACTGAATGTGACATGTGATTTATACATTATGAGTGTTAAACTTAACAATTAGAGTGTTTTTAAGCCAATCAACTTAAAGATATTTGATGGCGTTCCAGTATTTTTTATGTTAAAAAATACTTCTGTTCAAGTCTTGCTACTAAAGATGGAGTATTAGTATATGAATGGAAAATACTTCTATTGAAGGCCAAATGATACTGCTTCACATGCAATTACTTTATTCAGATGTTGAGGATCAGGTCCTCCAGGTGCCACTCACTCTTTATTCTTCATTACCCTTCAATTGTTTTTCTCCATATTCTTTCACAAATCATTCACTAATTCGCTTAAAATTTGTTTGTTATCTATCTTTCTCCTCATGTTCTCAAGTCCAATGTTACTCGTAGCTCTTGAAACTGAAATATTTACCTGTGAAAAGAATATTAGTAAATGGACTAACATTGAGCTTAGTAGAAAATTGGATTTGTCCATATATAGAGGTTTTATCAGAAAATGCGAAGAGTTATGGGAGATAAAAGAGAGCTTGCAAAGTTTGTGCGTTCTTGATGTGTTTCTTGCTCTTTTGGCTTTTAATAGATAAAAACAGACGGTATTCTTTTTCAAGAGAATTTTTCTTAGGCTTCTAATTGTTGAGATTACATGTCATTCAAGTTGGCCATTATTGGTTGCATGTAGTTTATTTGTGGTCTATTTGCCTATTAACTAAATATTTGTTTTTAGGGATGATAAGAATTAAGACATAAGAATTTGGGAAGCTTGTAAAAAAAAATTGTTGTTCAAAATTTGGGAAGTGATGATGCTTTAGCCTTTATTAACCTGATATAAGACTTGAAGTGCTTATGGTGCAATTTGGGGTTTTGAGGCTTCCAAGATGTGCCTTAGAATGTATAATCTTTGGTTGATTCCAATTTCCAAGTAACAAGTAAAAATTTATTACAAGAAAGGTCAAAATTCAACTACAGTACGTAATTTCCTTTTGCTGGGAAGGTTATTAAAACATATTTAAAGAATTGAACTGCTTAATTCCCATTAGATTTTTGGATTTGATTTTGGGTAAAAAGTTTTGCTTAATATGTAAGAACTCGGATCGACTCTTGGAATGCTTTTTGAGTATTTTGGAAGCTTAAAGGTCAGAAGGTAGATACAACACTTAAAAATAATGAAAACTACTTGATAAGCCGTCCAGATAAACAAGATATAAGGGACCAAGTTATCTACCATCCCCTAACAGAAAGTAAGTATCTAAGGCACGATTTTACAGTGGAAAACTCCTTGCTCAAGGGATTAAAAATTATGACCTACTCCAGTAGGATTTCAACTCCACTACACCGAACAACTTCATGTTACAACTCTATTGTAAACTAGGAATTAACACCCAAAATCCCTCACCCTTGCAATAACGCTTATGCAACCTAGGAACTAACCCCCATAGTCCCTCCACCCTTGTAATACTCTGATTGCAAGAAAATCCACTTAGCTAACTCTAGCTAAGGACACTAATACACTTAGACTAAGCTTAGCCTAATGTACCACTCAACAGCTTGAGGAAACACACTTCTAACAAGCCTTTGAGACTTTTGATCTACCTACAAACATATTCCTTTAAAGAGGAGAGTAGATTTACAATTTAAGCACAAACGAACAAAGACTCACAACAATATAAAGAACTTATACTAAAACAAGGGTCCGGATCGGGCATCTTCAACTTGACAGAGGTGACTTTGTTCTTGAGAGATCTTGAGAACTTGTGTCGACGGCTTTACATGATTTAGATTAGGTTTTCAAGTCCACTCTATATGTTGCCATCATGTTGTATATATAGAGGTTTTATGTGGGTGAAAAGATACCACTTTTGCATTGTTGTATGGACTTAAAGTATGGGCCAACTCACATCATTTCTTTGTGCTCCACTATGGAGGAGATGGTTTCGGCTTGATATTAGTTTTTTCTCCAATTCAAGGTGCACTAGATGGTTCAACAGAAGGCAAGTCTCTATACCGGTTACTCAAACAATTTGACAATCATCAAAACATGAATGTTGGGAACTATCAATTTCTCTCTTGATGATGACAAACTCATAGCCGATGTTCCCCCGAGAACTAGCTTCCCACTTGTTCAATTCGCGGCGTACAATCATTGTCAAGGCATTTGCAACATGTTAGCAACATAATACCGCTTCTATGTGAACTAGAAAAACAACTTCGGAAACAGTTTGACAATTATCAAAACACGAATACACATGAACTAGCAATTTCCCCCTTTTTGATGATGACAAACTCATAGACAATGTTCCCTCTGAGTTCAGCATACAATGTTCCCCTGAGCTCAGCATTCCCTTTAATTCAACGTCATGCACAATGTCCCCCCCCCCCCCCCCCCCCTTTTTTTTATTGTCTTTCCCCTTTTGGCATCATCAAAAAAGATAATAAACATAGGTATATTGTAAATTCTCTAATTAGACGAAGTAATTATCCAAAGCAAAGAGGTCTAGATAATATAAACATGAAAGTTAAAAAAGCAAACATCATGTCGAAAGATAGAGAGCTTCTCTTTATGTATCGAAATATGGAAGACATAACAGGAGAAATAGGGTCGAGCTGTGTGGGACTTCTAAATGACGTGAAAGCATATGATTCTCGATCGACTATAAAAGTTCATCCTTTCTCCTTGGTTGAGCATTTTTATTGAGCTCGAAAAGATCTTGACACGTCTTCATCAGCGGGATCAAGTTCGCAGTTCGTTCAACCAATCACTTGACTATCATTTTCGGGATTCAGCTTATCGATTTCAATGGTTGTATCGTTGTGCTTTGATTATCATACATAACATAAAGTTGTTCCCATACCTTCCTTGGGCATGTATTTGTCGCCAAGATCCCTAGAGTGATCATCATTTTCACAATTCTTGTCTCAGTTCTAATCGAAATTAAACAATCTCCAGAAGCTCTTTCATGCCATGTTTTTCAGAGATGTTTGGCTTAAATATTCTGCCAAGCAGCACCTTTTGATTCCTCAGAGAGACTTGCTTTTCATCATTCAAGTCTTGTATTCTCCAGAAGCTCTTCTCCTTGACTATTTGTTTACTCTAAACATCCTTATCTTCTACGATTTCAAGTATCGAGTTGTTAGAATTTCTCGCCTCTGCAGAAAGGTCTCAATTTTAACAAGACAACCACGATGGATGCTATCTTTAAGACACCCTGAGGTCCGGAATTTCAAGATGAGCAGAATCTTGGTCCGACTAACGAATGATTCGAACACTGAGTTTAGAGACAAGTGTTCCTCTTCAGACATTTCCTATTTTACTTCCTTCCTAACCTTTCATCATTGTACCTGAAATTCCCACCGCAACTTCATTTTCCCTCGCATAAGAGGTACCGTATTTTCTAGAGTCACCCATGTATTTAACTAGTGACTGATTTTTAGCAAAGAAAACTTTGGACCTTAGTAGTTACACATTCATAATCCCTTATTTTTTGATATCTCTCGCTCCATCATCCTTTGCATCGATTTTCGGGTTTGGAGGATTTTTAGTCTACAAGAGAGTATTTTAACTTTAAATCTTAATTTGTTTTTATGTGATGGAACAGATTTAAGGATTGGCACACCGATTTTTCATGAGTTTGGTCATTTTCGAGTGCGTAGAAAGGACTCAGCCATGAGGGAATCTAAGCGTGCAGTAGGACAAATTTGGTCTTTCAAATGAGACGGTGGAAGATTTTGGCATCGTGGTCCCAATGGGAATGCGTTCTCAAAGAGTGAGGAAGAACTGTTCATGTCTGGGATAGCTTGAGAGGCAGATTCATTTGATAGACATGATTGATAAGGGAAAGATTTTGTGAAAAGACGAGTGATCCCAAAGTTTTCTTGCAAACTGGTTCGGTTCAGGAGAAGATGTAACGTTTTGGTCTTAAGTTTTGAAAAGAGGGCGAGAGGAGTTTCAATGACATGGCATTTGAGAAATTTGGCAGATATAAGCATTAGAACGACTAATAACCTGAGTCCTAAGGACCAATGTTATACCCCGTATTTTACACTCTGAGTTTCGCCGTAAGATAGCCAACGTGAAGCTAGTAAGTGAGGTTGTTGTCAAGGTTATAAAAGATTCTCCATGGTTATTCCACATATGCGGGAGTTTAAGTTGTGTACAGCAAGTATCGGAAGATTGGATTTAAATAAACTGTAAAAACCGAGTATTACAACAGAGCAACTCGATGGTCAAGTCGACGGACCGTTGACTAGTCGACGGACCATCAACTTGCCCGTCAAAAAACTCTGAGAGAATCAGGGGCTGGCGCAGGTCGACGGTGGCAAGTCGATGAACCATCGACCCTGGCGTCGAACCGCAAGCGTGAAAATTTTCTCTCTCCTATATATTAAAAGGGCCACGACTTGGATTATTTATTTTCACTAAAAATCAGAATCCTCTAGACTTTTTAAGCTCTCTCTACTCTTTCTACTCATCCATACACTTTCTAAGCAAAATTCAAGTGGAAATCAAGCTTTGAAACCCTAATTAGTAATAGGTGGTGATGATCTTTGCTTTTAGTTAAATTTTGTGGTGGTTTTGGTTTGAAACAGGGTTGGGGGAGCTAGGGTTCTTCAAGATTAAGGTATTTTCTCTCTCTATTTCTTATATTGAGTTGATTTGGAGATTAATAAGTCATAAAAGTGAAGGAAATGGTGGTAGGAAAAGTTATGGGACATTGTGTTGAAATTGTTGATTATGAATGGAATTTGGAAGGAAGTTTTGGATTGTTTTAGGTGTAAATTGTATATAATTTCCTAAATATGGAATGGTCGATGTTGTTATTATTGTTGGGGATTGATTTGGAATTTGATGGAAGTCAATAGAATAGGGGAAGTGCTGCCCAAATATCGTTAGCCCACTAATTTCTCTAGTTTGAGCTTATAAGTATTTTCAAGACCTAACTCTAGAACGACTTCTTTTGAATGTAGATTTGCGAGCTTGGGAAAAGAACATTAGGTAGTTAAGGGGATGCAAAGGTATGTTAAGGCTAACTCTTTCTTTCTTAAGGCATGATTCCTTTGTTGTGAACCTACCCACGATATCCGTAATAACTTTATTCCTGCACATGCTAGAAGTTCATGATCGTCAAGGTTCATATGATATTATTGATAAATGTTCTTCATGATGATGATGAGTTCATCTCTAGAGACACCGAAGCTTACAGTTTTTGATGTTCTCATGATATTATTGAGCTTGCTCGATGATTTTTGATATTATTCATTGTTGTTGATCTCACCTTATGGTAGTTGTTCTTTCAAGGTGAGATATAGCGATGATGATGATTCCATAATAGAAATCGGAGGTTTACCGACCTTACATCACTCCGAAAGATTTAAGAATTTTAGTTGGGCTCTCATACATGTTTTACATACATACATATATGTATGTATGTATGTATGTATGTATGTATGTATGTATATGTATTTTCTCACACCGAGCCGCGCTATAGTCGGTCGGGTACGGCACGTAGATGTGCACACCACTGCAGTGGGTACGTTATGATGTTACCCCGGATGCGGGATGCCCCGGACGCGGGATGACATGATATATGAAACTTTAATCTATGAGAAAGTGACGCACTTTGGGGATTTTCTGAACTACAATCTGATATTGTGGTTATCTCCCTATTTGAGTTGGAAAAAGAATAGTTTCTGAATCACATGAATCAAACATAGCATCTCATTACATGATCAGACTATTGACACAGCAGAGATGTATCAACATCACATAAGCATTGAAAATCAACCAATCATCAGGGCCTTCTTACTCTGGTGATCCGCGATAGAAAATATTAATTTAATAAATCTCTTTATATTTTTCCATTTGCAGAACAATGAAGTTTGATGTGCATGACCTATATTCTTTTTATCTATTATAGAACTCCTACATGATAAAAGAAGTATATATTACCATATAAATATGCAAAACTATAATAATATCATCTTACTACTTAATCCTTTATACTTTATCTAAGAATTTAAAATGTTATTTTTCAATTCCAAATTCAAAAACTTAATCTTTTAAATTTAAAACGTTACATTCAATTAAAATTTAAAACCTCACATTTCAATTTAAATTAGATAGTATTACATAAATATTGTCCTAAAATATTATTAATATTTTTTTTTATTGCATAGGGGTAGGGAAAGGAGAATCAAAGTTGCTTTAATAATTACAACATTTTATCATTCGAACCTCACCAACACAATGAAGTTTCAGCCTAACCAACCGAAAGCCTTACTAGATCTCTATAATTGTCCTAAAATATTAATTATTAGATTTATGAATCATTGTGAAAGTTTAATTGAGTTGCAATTTAGATATTGAATACTTGAATTTTGCTACAAAATGATTACCATCTTTATCCAACACAATGTTTATCAAAGGAGTATGAAACAATTCAGATTTTGTTATATTCATTGACTCGTTATGTTATATATGTTGGAGTTTTTTTGGTTAACATAATATTTATGTACATAATCGACGCTCAATTAGAGGGTTTATCAAGAATGAGTATAGTAGAATGATTGTTCTTTGAACTCAATTGGAGGATATGTTGTTTAGGTGTGATTCAAGTAAATCAACATTATCCTTGTAATCTTCTCATCAATTGTCCAACATCCATCTTCAAACGCCTTATACTGACAATGAAAAAGCCGCATAAACAAAAGGGGCAATTTGTTATGAAGAGTACAAGATAAAAACATTCAGAAAAAGTTATTTCAAATAGATGATCGATAGTCACATATTTGTTTCTACACATTAAATTAATTGAATACAATCTTGACATATTACTGGAGCTTTCTTGCTTAAATGTTGACTATTAATTCAGCTATCTATTGTTTTTGGAACTCAAAGACAAGTAAAAATTCACAAACTGCGAAAAAGAGAAACTTTAATCTATGAGAAAATGACGCACTTTGGGGATTTTCTGAACCACAATATGATATTGTGGTTATCTCCCCATTTGAGTTGGAAAAAGAATAGTTTCTCAATCACATGAATCAAACATAGCATCTCATTACTTGATCAGAACATTGACATAGTAGAGATGTATTAGCATCACATAAGCATTGAAAATCAACCAATCATCAGGGCCTTCTTACTCGGTGATCCGCGATAGAAAATATTAATTTAATAAATCTCTTTATATTTTTCCATTTGCAAAACAATGAAGTTTGATGTGCATGACCTATATCTTTTTTATCTATTATAGAACTCCTACATGGTAAAAAAAGTATTTATTACCATATAAATATGCAAAACTATAATAATATCATCTTACTACTTAATCCTTTATACTTTATCTAAGAATTTAAAATGTTATTTTTCAATTCCAAATTCAAAAACTTAATCTTTTAAATTTAAAACGTTACATTCAATTAAAATTTAAAACCTCACATTTCAATTTAAGTTAGATAGTATTACATAAATATTGTCCTAAAATATTATTAATTTTTTTTTATTGCATAGGGGGTAGGGAAAGGAGAATGGGGAAGGGAATTACAATATGGGGATTCGAACCCTCACCAACACAGTGAAAGTTCAGGTAGCTAACCAACTGAGCTACTAGATCTCTATAATTGTCCTAAAATATTAATTATTAGATTTATGAATCATTGTGAAAGTTTAATTGAGTTGCAATTTAGATATTGAATACTTGAATAGTGCTACAAAATGATTAGCATCTTTATCCAACACAATGTTTATCTCAAAGAATCATAATCTAAAAAGAAACAGATCTAATACGACTATAGAAAATTTAAGAATTCTCATCTGAAATTCAAATAAATATTATCCTTCTATTTTCTAAATAGAGCCCACATTTTTTGAAGTTATCCTATTCTTCCAAATTTAGAATGACCGCAATAACTTTTGTTAGAATCGATATACCCACATCATAAAATATTCATCATATATTCCATTGTTACACTGAAATGGAGGTACATATCTAACTGCTATAACGGATACTATGAAGACAAATGATTATTGTTCATCCATACACTATATGGTGAGAGATCTTATAATTAACGATCATATATTTCTCAATTTGTTTTTTAAAAAAGGGAAAAGGGTTTAAAACACACTCTAACTTTAGCCGAAATTGTTATAACACACTCAACTCATTGTGTCCTATGACCCGGACTATTTTTTTTTGTATATTGAGGGTCATTATCGTGCCGAAAGTGACAGTTGTTTGAAAGGAAAGCACATGTTGCTGAGCACGCAACGGTGGTGGACTTAAATCGAACAATGTATTCGCTCTATTTGTCATGTTGAATTCCAAATAATCCTTCTTTACGTGCTCATTTTTTGTCCATATCACCCGATAATACCCTCAATAATACACAAAAAAATCCAAGTAATCTAGGACTCAAGGTGTTGCGATAGCAAGAATTTGCCAAAGTTGTCGAGTGTGTTTTGTAACCTTTTCCCTTAAAAAAAAGATGGAAAACCTTTTCTTTTGCAGCAACTTTGGTCTTTTCCATGCCAGACTTCGTCGAAGCGGCAATATTTGATGCAGTTTCCTTCATGGCCAGCATTTTCACTCTCTTTTATTGTAACTTTCTTTCTGGAAACTCTCTGTGTTTTGACTCATGATAGACTCCAAAAGAGAGGCTTTATAATTCACCATAGAAAACATTAGTCATCTGTGCCTTTGTTGCAGTCAAGTTTGGCAAAATATGGTCACTGTTACTGCTATTTGGAGTTAGTGGGTCAGCAAATTGTCACGACCCAACTCGTGGGTCGAGCGGGCACCCACACTAACCTCCCGGTGGGCGAACCCTTCCCATATTCTATCTCTTCATCAATAAAATGTGCGGAAATTAAACAACAGCTATATAAACAGTCTCGATATATAAATACTGGAAAGTTTACGAAAATACAAGACATAACCCCAAGGATCTGGTCTAAATCATAGTACAACAGCCACTACATCAATACAAGTCCGAATAAATACTAAAGTCTCAAACTAAGAGATATTGTCTCAGCAGTGCAAAGAAAGACAAGCATATAGAGAGAAGTCTCCGAGCTGTGGATCCATCGAGTAGCTCACCCTGAAAACTCTGGCAAGTAGGCCTCGGGATCACTCGTGAGGCTGAGACGTGGATCCAGTGACAAGCTCGGCATTCAAAAAAAGAGTACAACAAGAGTAGTATCAGTACAACACTAGTACTGGTAAGCATCATAGGCCGTCAACGATTAGTTTACATGTATAAAGGAAAGAAACTAACAGGAAGTATAAAATCAGTCAAGTAAACAATATCATTCCAGGAATGAGATCAGCCAAATGTATAAGATGCCATGAACACAGTCAAAATGAATGAGTGAATGTATATGAATTTCAATGCAATGCAATGCATTGGCCAACCTTTGATCCGTACACACGTGCTAAGGGCAATACCTCATACCCATGACCCATGCGGGACCCACGAAGTCCATGTACTCATACAGAAATATCCGCTAGGGCTCACATAGAACGCCGCCACTAGGTTTACTCAAATACCAATATCCACTAGGGCTCACACAGAACACCGTCACTAGGGTTCACACAGAATTCCTTTGTTACACTTGCCAATTGGGCCCACACAGAGTATCTTTGTTTACATAGTAACCATTGATGCATATGAATGGATGATATATAAATGAGTGAATAAGTCTCAATCAACAACTCGAATCATGAAAACAGTCAATGTTATATTAGGAATGGCTTACACAACTCGAACCATCAATAGTAATAAGAATGCATGCCATGTATGATGTCAACATCAACAGTTAATCATATCACTTCTCACCAGTCACTTGCCATGAAGTACACATCACAATTCATATCATTTTCATGTTCCTTCCTTTCAGAATGATAAGTGAGATATCAAGAGAGAGATAAATGCAACTCAATTCCAACATATAGCAAATATGGCGACAAGCCCACATAACAGCTGACGGAACCAATTCAATTGGATTTCACCTACACCGCCATGCCCAACGGCCTATCATGCATTCCCCATCAATAACTAAACCCTAAATATGCTTCACTAATTGAAGTCTAACCACAAGGTAAGCCGTAACCTACCTCAGTGCCGAGCAGGTGCCACGAACTATCCAATTCGAGTCTTCCCTTGACGAATAGCTTCCGAACAGTCGAAGTCTAATCAACAATTTAATCTACATTAGAATTCGAGACTAACGATACCCATATTTCTATAACACGATTCAAATCGAAAATAACTCTTAAAAGGAAAACCGGGCCAACAAGGGCAAAAACAGAAATTCAAGTTGGAAAAAGGTTAACCCCAAGCTTAAGAAGTTCAATCACTAGTTATTACACAAGCTAGTCCAAACCTAGCATCAATTGCATCATTAACTAGAAACCCCCAATTTTTAGAGAAAAACCTTAATTTCCATAATCAAAACCATGAATAAAAGAGAGATTCAACTTAGCAACTAGTTACCTCAAAGATTTGATGATTAGAACCAAGTAAGTTCCCCAACAAAACATGGTTTTCTACAAGATTTCCCCCACTTTAATGATAGCATAAACAAGATAATAGAATAGAAGGCTTACCCAATGGAAGAATCCTCTCAAAGCTCCTCAAAATTGTCTCCAAGTGCTCTCTAGGTCTCCAATTTAGTGAATGGGAAGAAATGATTCGAATTTGGGAATATAAGGTTCTGATTAGCGATTCTCGCATCTGGGGTCCCCATCCCGCATCCGCGAAGAATTGTCTGCGGATGCGGACTTACTTAACACGTTAACAATTCGCAGATGCGGGACACCTTACGCATGAGTGGTCCCGCGCCTGTGGAAAAGATCTCGCAGGTGCGAAACTGCTCGGCCAGGCAATTCTTCGTATATGCGGACTAAGCCTCGAGGAGGCAGGCCCGCAGAAGCGGCCCACCAGAAACCTGCAAAAATCTTGTTTTCACAAAGTTCATCCCAAAACTCGACATTCATCCGAGACCTCCCGGATACAAACCAAACATGCATACCAATGTAAAAACACGCTACGAACTCACCTGTGCCCTCAGAATTCCCAACAAAGGTCATCTTAACTCGGTCTACTCCCAAAACCCAAAAACAAGATTCCAGTCAAGTGGCCAAAATGCTCCCGAGTGGATCGGGAACCGAACTAATCACCCCATCAAGCTATAAACGACTCTCCAGACCTCATGGAATTGACGAAATTCTCAAAAATGTTCGTTTACCCAAAAGTCAACTATTGATCAAAGTTTTTTCACTTTAAGCCTCTAATTTCCTCAATTTTGACTAAGACTCGCCCGACTATCTAGGGAATTGTTCCACCCATCCCCACAAGTCAAACACGCTCTAACGAAACTAGGAGAAGGGTCAACAAGGGTAAAAGGGTCGAAATGCCTAAACCAATGGATGATAAAAGCATTCTGAGTTGTTGGTAGGGACAGCGTATTTGCAAGAACTTGAGACATATAAAAAAATTATCGCTCTTGCTTTCGTATTCATCGTGTTTTTTTAAAGACTTATACGAAAACTAAAATTATTCAAAAAAAGAAGGTACTAAATACATAATTGAAAGCAAAAAAAAGAAAGCAGAGAACAGATAGATGACATCATTGGGGATTGGTTTTGATTCCTGTTTTCTTGATTAATGATGGTTTGTGGATTGATGAGCAGTGTTCAAGAGTCCTCTTGGTGGAGAGTACCATGGATTGATATTAGTTTTTGCTCCAATTCGAGCTAGACCAGATGATTGAACAGAAGGCAACTGGATACCGGTTATATCTTTTGACATGCCAGTTATAATTGTGGAATGTTTTACATTGTTCTTAAGTTCTTTTTAATTTGTCCCATGCACTAAATTGTTCTTTTCCTGTAAAAATCATCTTCAATTTAGCTTCAGTTAAGTTAGCTGATTTGTTACATTCTCAATTTGATTAATGACACCTATGATGATTTGATTGTTACTTGTCAGGTAATATTTTTTAGTTACTTCAGAGACCTACTATAAATGAAGCAGAGTGTTCTCTGTAACCATGCGAGAAAGAAATGAAACTTACTTCTAGACCTATGGTTTCGTCGAATTACTTCTCAGTATGTTCAGATATGGGGCAGGTAATGGATGGGTAACTAGTGTATAAGATTCTTTGGCTCGACAACATTTTAGGGGATAATATCACAGATGGTCACTCAACTATGATGTTTCACTCAGAATGTCACTCAATTTTATTTTTTAAACCAAAAAGTCACTTAACTGCTGAACGTTTATCTCGTGTTTCACCGAACTTTGTTTTTTCACTTCTGAAAGTCACTCAACTATTAAAGTTTTCCGTAAAGTCACTCAACCTATTTAAGTGACTAGCTTCGATACTTGCGTTCATGTGTATCTCATACTAATCAAAGATTAGTATTTTAATATATATATATATATATATATATATATATATATATATATATATATATATATAATATATATAAGATTCTTTGCTCGACAATATTTTAGTGATAATATCATTGATTACCACAGATAATGTGCTAGAGAGGCACCCTAACGTCACTCAATTTTATTTTTTAAACCAAAAAGTCACTTAACTATTTTTGTTTATTGGTAAAAGTAAAGATCGAACTTTGTTTTCTACTATGAAAAAGTTATCACTAACTATTATGGGCTTTTCTTCTTTATTAAAATCACTCAACCTATTTAAGTGACTAGTTTCTGGATACTTGCGTTACATGTGTATCTCATACTAATCAGTATTAGTATTTTAATATATATATATATATATCACAAAATCTGCAGAGGCAAACATAAGTTCAAATTGGTAAATGATAAACCTATTTCGACCGGTATTTATTGTCAGCATGTAAAGCATTCCAATTATGAATGTGTCCGCACTTCGTTAAAATCCAAAGGTAGAACCGCAGAAGGATTTGAAGCCAAAGGGATATCGGAGTTTTATGTTGTCCTTATCTTTGAGATACTTTTCATATTGTACATGAATTCAATGGATGACAAAGAGGTTGTCGTTACTTTTTCTTTTCGTGGAGGTTATGAGAGGTTTTTGAATATGTTGAATGTAAATGGAATGCTTCTAATATTATTTAATACACCAATTAAAGCCAAATGAATGGTGTGCACCGTTATAACATCAGTTGCATGAAATATTATTAGAATAGAATAATAAATTGGAATAAAATCCACCTAGGAATAGGTGCTTTAAAGAAATGATCAGTTATGAAATTCACCCCATGACTTACAATCGTTATAATCTCCAGGTAAGTGTCTTAATTTTTTTTTTAAAAGTGACTTTTAAGTTTTTTTTAGCATTGCACATAAAATGGAAAAATTAGGAAAACAATCAAAAAAAGGAGGAAAAATATAAATACCTTTCTTGGCCTATGAGGCATGCCACATTTAGATTAATAATAGGCCTATGAGGCATGCCACATTTAATGAGAAACGTTTTTGGAACCTCCTTCATTTACTTCCAAAAATTTTTTGACTCATCATAAACGTTTTTTTTTAATTATCTGAAGCATTAAAGTTCTATAACTTCATTTCTAATTCATTGATTCAATTTTAGTGTAATTAAAAATTATTTAATTGAAGATTTCTTTTTCTTTAGATGTTTTATTACACTTTGATTTACTGCAGGGGAAAAATTGTAATCCAACTTTGAAGATAGAAGCTTCCCACTTTTAGTATAATATGATTTTTTAATACATTTTGCTGATTTTATTTAAATCCAAAATTATAAAAAAAAATAAGCAAGTACCCATTTTAACCATATTATTGACCCGCCAACTTGACCGGACCCACTAAAAATATACTCCCTTCGTTTCAATTTATGTGAACCCATTTGATTGGGCACGACATTTAAGAAAGAGTGAAGACATTTGAAACTTGTGGTTCAAAATAAGTCTTGAATATTTGTGTGGTCAGAATCATTTCATAAAGTGAATTTATTTTCAAATTAGGAAAGAAGTCATTCATTTTGGCACGTATTAAAAAGGAAATAGGTTCACATAAATTGAAACAGAGGGAGATTTACCAACCCCTTTTATTTTAGGGAAACTTAGATAATTGATTACATTTTGGGGGTTATTTTTTAGGCATAGCTACACTTTAGCTAATTACATTTCGTAGCTACAGTAGATGCGCGCTATGAGATTGTATCGTGCGCTACAGTAGATTGTATTCAACATTCGGATGTGTCAGATTTTGCTGTATTCAAGTTAAATTTCGCTGTATTCAAGTCAGATTTCGATGTATTCAAGTTAGATGTATTCAAGTCAAATGTATTCAACTCAACCGTATTCATCTGTAGCTACTTTTACATTGTATTCGCTTTATTATATTTAAAATTGGTTGTATACAAAAAAATATCCTTCAACATACACCCCCAAACACTGAATTTTGCACTAAAAATTAATGAATACACTAAAAAACTGAATACAAGATATAAAATTCACGAGTAAAAAGTGTATTCAAATTCTCCTCATTGTATACAAGTCGGATGTATTCAGCTCAAAAATCGATTGTATTCAATATTTACATGGCTAGCTCAAAAATCATTGTATTTAATATTTAAAATGGCTTTATGTATTCATAAACGACCTCGTTGTATTCATGAATACAACGAGTAACAACAACCGTCACTCCCATCACGCCACCAACAACCCTCTCCGCCATACCCCACAACAACACCATTACCAATTCTTCTCTTCTTCACTGCCAATAGCAACAACAACAGCCATAACCGGAGCTTACTTTTCCGGCGAACCACAACAACAACACCACCGCCACATTTTTGCTCAGATCTGAGTCGTACAATAAGCTAAAATAAAAGAGAAAGTAAGAAAGGAAGAAAAAAACAAATTAAGATTTAAACCATTCAACTCTCGTGCAGATCTCCAAGATTTGTTTTTGGTGGCACATTTCAACCAGAGGTGTTTGTGCTTCCTGATTGAGAAAACAATGGTATTTGATCTCAATCTATTCAATTTGGGAAGAGAAGATTTAGATGAAAGACAAAAGTGATAGAAAATGGAGAGAGAGAGAGAGAGAGAGAGAGAGAGAGAGAGAGAGAGAGAGAGAGAGAGAGAGAGAGAGAGACCAGATGTGAGAGAACGACTGAATTGGGGATACATTCCTCTTTTCATTGTATTTTATCTTGTAGTTAATAATTGTCATTAACATACAAATGTTAGCTACGGAAAGTAATTAAGTCAAACTATAGCTACTAAATATAATTAACTACTAGTATTTGTCAAGCCATGTAGATTATTTTACCCACATTCCCCTCCTAATTTCTGTGTCTAGGACTCCTTTTCCTCTTTCTCTACGTTCTTTTTCCTCTTTCTACCTCTTCTTCCTCCTTTGGTTAGGTCTCAAGCTCTATGTTAATTAGAAAAGGTAAGAATAACGGGAAAATCAGATTTTGAAGTCTGAAATTTCTGGGCTATTACGACAGAAAAATATGGAGGAACATGAAATTTCAGAGTCTGGAATTTCTAGGCTATTACGACAGAGAGATAGGGAGCCGACTGCTAAAGTGTGATTCAATTGGAAAACTCATCTTTGTAGTCCTATTTGTTTGCACAGTAGTTGGAGTTTGGTAGGTACTTGTGATAATTATAGTGGTTAGCTGGAAGATTTAACTTATGGTGACAAAAAAGTCTCATAATTAGAAATGGTGACAAGTTTGACCAGCCATGGTCAAACTTGTCTTAAAAATGTGATTAACTAAAATTGGGACTGAATTATAATTTTTAAAACTTATAATCTTTTACAAAATACACAAAAGCCCATACACATTATACAAAAACTTCTTCCAACC
>NW_026725798.1:0-50751 GCF_029784015.1 Lycium ferocissimum
TTCCCCTTTGAAATTTTACCCGGGACGGGGGGGCCCTCGTCTATGATTAGTTTTGTTCGGGGTCGTAGACATTGGGGGGTTTGTATATTTTTCGTGAGATGCTCGTTAAGTTTATCTATGTTTTGTGACGCCTTATCGGCCATCGTGCGGTGCCCACTTGTCCTTATTGAATTATTATTTCTGTTTGTCTTTAATATTTTGCTAATTTAGGGTAAGGTACGTATGAGTGCCCAACTAGGGCACGAGTCGCGGCCTACGGAGTTGGGTCGTGACACATACACATACATAGAAGCCGCGAGGCTATCAATGGCACAACGGCCCAAAATATATATATATATATGCAAGCCGACAACGCCACGGCGCGAATAGGATCGCCCAAAACATATAACATACGAACACGGGCGTACGTAGTAGGCACACAACCCACGTATACGTCTCGGACCTCTAAACGGACCAACGAGTACTCATATGACGGGACAGGGCCCCGCCGTACCCCCGAACACACACACACATATGCAACGAACGAGTATATGCCAAGATGTAGGCTCCGGGATAAAAGGAGCACTCCAACACAGCAGGATAGGTGTCCTAAACCGGCGGATCACCAAACTGGCGTCTCCGTACTGCGGAAGCATGAAACGCGGCCCCGAAGAAAATCGGTGCGAATATGTACGAGTATGCAAAGCAGAAAATACGAAACAAATCTGAGTCACACTCGAAACAGAAGTACCGAAAGTAAGCACATTTCCAAAATGCCAAATGTTTATTTTCAAAATACAAATCATGTATAGGGCACGGAAAATATGGTCGCCCGCCCGTCGTTGGCGCCATAACACAGCATAACACTAGAAGGTTTCAAATCTCCGTATCCCCGTCACACAACATAACACAGCATAACGCCAAACACAGCATAACACCAATATAAGTGGAACCCGGCCCTCTAGCGAGGGGCTCGGTGAACCATAACACAGCATAACACCGGAATGTATCATAGTGCGCACGACAACAAAACCGGCCCGGGATCCGGTGAAAGATGTACCAACAACACGCACGAGCAGAGTCGTGAGTAACCACATGCATAAAATCGTTATCACAGGTTCAAAAGTAAGTAAAATGACCATACTTGGGAATCGGGAAAATCGTCATACCAAACTCTTTCGAACGTCATCAGAAATGTACAAAGGAAGGTCGCGGGACCCACGGACGAGTGTCGACCCGAGCCAGGCCCGCCTATGGAAAACATACTCATCACACGTCATACAACCTCCCACAATGATATCGAGGCAATCCGAGCCCTTAGTCGAAAGTTACGGCAGTTCGTAGTTTCAACATCGTTTAAGGATAAAACTCTTTTGAAAACCCAATTTTTATGCAACTTTAAAAATCAATTATTCCGAAAACATTAAAGCCAATATTTTCTCACATCAACATACGAGTACCGAGAGACAAACGCGAACCCTGGACATGCTCGGATTATGAGAATAGAATTCCCTCGAGGCTCGTGTCGTAGCCTATACACAACTAAGACATGCCAAAAGAAAGAAGAGTTAAGCTTTACATACCTTGCTTGCACACAACACTAATCCAATCAAACCTGTATCTCGAACTCTCCAAGATCTACATAACATCAATAAATACCAACGTCAACCAAGCATTTAGAAATTCATTTCCAACTTAACACATAATCCTACGAAAATTTGGGCAGCACTTCTTTTATAAATAGACCAACCCCGAGAATTCAACTCGGCCAAATTCAACAACACAACAACACCAACAATATCCACAATCAATTCAAACACATTCGAACGTTAATAATCCTTCTTCACACATTCCAACAACATTCCAATTATGTCTACTACGACTACACATATACAAACCAACATGTAATCAAACTAACACATGCTCAATTATCAATCCAAAACCATTCAAACAATATTCGAGAACTCTTTAAACAATTCACACAATATTTCCAACAATCCAACAAATGTTCCATTCCACCCGAAATGGTCCCCAACCCGAGAACCTCAACTCTAACACATTCCTCGATTTCAAATCATGATTTGCTTCAACAATCTACACTCCAACCATGTCATTTCCATAAATATAAAAATTACACTACATACACAAAATCTTCCAAATCAGCCCATAACATTTATAATACCAACTTGAATCATTAAACTCTCATTTCCAACATAGAATCCACATAACAACAACAACCAAAATTCCAAGGAAACTAATTCATTTCTTGACACACATAAAAGGCCATATTCGGCCAACACACCAACACACATGCTTCATGATTTTTATTCATTTCAACACACTACAACAACCAAACATACTACATAAAACTTAGTTCATTCTTTAACATACCAAATTGTCCATCTTCGGCCACGTCAACATCACACAACTTCCATGACTTCCATCCATTTTTACACTTCATAACAACACTCAAACATACTAAATACAATTAATCCATTACTACTATTACACAACACACCACACGGCTACAACACTAATATACACGGCTCAACTTTGACATCCATGTTTTCATGATTTTCATCCATTTTTACATACCACAACACACATAAACCATGCTACATGCAACAAATTCATCACTCCCACACATATACACCTACACGGCCCAACACCCCAACATGCATATTTTCATGAATTCCATTTATTTTCTACATACCATAGCATGCACAAACCATTCATAATACATGAAAAGGAGGATTAGTCCTTACCTTCTTCACTTGATTCTTCTACTCCAACAACCACTCCTTGTTGTTCTTCACCTTCTAATGAGTTGAAAAGCTTAAGGAAAATATTTTTTTGGAGAGGATTTTGATCTTCTATTTTTTTTTTCCTTTGGCCGAGCACTCTACCCCTCTCTCTTCTCTCTTTCTTTTTCTCCAAACTTCTTGAAAACTCTAAGGATGAAGATGAAGAAATAAGATGACCTTGTCATCTTTTTATTTCACTTAATGGCCAACCATGTGGCCATGGCCCACTCCAAAGGTGGCCGGCCACATGGCCCATTTTTCCAATAATTTACAACTTCCAAAACTTCCACTTTTGGTCCCAAATTTTTCCTAAATGTTTCCATGCCAATAAACTCATGCGCACTTAGGTCTTACGACAAAATCGAAGGTCACACGTCTCGACTTCGCATCCCGGAATGGTCCTGACCTTAACTCATCATAGTTAACCCGAATCGTCCCGACGTTCCAAATACGGGATATAACAGTAGCGGTGCTGTTTCTGCGCGACAGTTCAGTTTGTAACGTCTATAATTCTCTACTCCGATGTCTTATCGACGAACGGTTTGTTGCATTACAAACTAGAGTCGACGAACTTCATTTTAGGCTTTTGGTTCACCTTAAAACTCCAAATATACTAGGAGATATGCGCCTCCAAAGTTGACTAAAAATCCTCCCAGCATTTCTCAAATTTTCGTCGAACTTATTTCTCTTCAATTTACTCGACCTCGAAATATTCCGAAACTCTCCATATATGGTATTCGTCATTCATTATACTAATAATGGCCATGTTCTCGTGTTTCAAAATACTCTTTCCCGATTACGACTTACGAGGTCGTAATTCACCCTTTTTCTTTGTTGTTACGTACTTTCCATGGCTTGTGCCTTTCAAAACATCATGGGACGTCTCCGACACTCCATTTCTACGATGAGGTACATGTCATACTTATGCTCTTGAACACGCAGGGTATAACATCCTTCCCTCCTTTAGAACATTCGTCCTCGAATGTTGAACTAGCCTTATAAGGTCTTACAAAGGTTTCGAGAAAGTTTCCCGTATTGCGAGAACATATAGTCTCATCCACCGACCAATATAATCAAATGAGGGATTTAAATTACCTGTAGGCATAGGGAACAAGTAAAGATACTCATTCTTTATCTTCCCTTCAGCTTCCCGAGTCAGCTCTTTCCGATTGTTATTTCGCTACAATACCTTAACAGAAGCCACGTCTTTAGTACGCAGCCTACTTACCTGACGATCCCGTATAGCTACAGAGTTCTCCCCGTACGATAGCTCTTCCGTTACTTGGACATCATCCACAGAGAATACCCTTATCAATGGCTTGCTGAATCATATCTGGGCCGATTAACTTAGTTTCCCAACAACACCCCAGCCAGTAGGTGATCTGCACTTTCTGCCATACCGCCTCATACGGAGCCATCTGGATGCTAGAATGGTAGCTATTATTATAGGCAAACTCCATAAGTGGCAGATGATCATCCCAGCTGCCTCTGAAATCAATAACACAGGCCCGCAACATATCTCCTAGCGTCTGGATAGTACGCTCGGTCTGTCCGTCAGTCTGAGGGTGACATACTGTATTGAGACTCCTCTAAAAGACTTTAACTGTCACTCTACCTTTTGCTTTTAGTCTCTATCTTTGGAGTTGGTTATCAAGTAGCGATGAAGTCCCCTCATTTAGTAACTTTACTTAGCTGCTCCCGGCTTTAACTATCATCAGCTGGTATAATTTTGAAAGAATTTGACACATAAATTCACCATCTTTTAGTAACCAGCTAGTTCTGATCATCTTGCTTAAATCGTCTTATAATACCCTTTTACTCAACTTGTAACATTCTAGGCACATTATTTCGTGTCATCTCTTTATCTTTAATGCAAACCCTGCTATTGTCCCTTTGCTCAGATCTTGCTCTCAACTTTCCTGTCACACATGATGTTGCAATCTTTACGCGAATATGCGAAGGTGCTCAAATTAGTCCAAGAAATACCTTAGCGTGGCTTCGCTGACCCTTATGTTTTACTTTATCTTCGCCTCTCTTAGCTTACAACCGGTACCGGGATAGGTCTTTGGTTCAACCATAGCCATGTCCTGTTTGTCCCCAGTACTAATCTTATCTCGGTAATTTAGCTTAAACCATCTTTACATCTTTCCTTAATGCACCCAGATTATTATAACCGTACTGTTCTTACTGAATCCAAACCTTTCTCACTAAGTATTCGCTTGGTCTCATCCCTAGCTTATAAATATTCATAGGTAACACAACTACCCTTGTACTACTTGTATAAAGTGTATTCAATCTTAGTCACGATCTTTCCTTCTCCTGGTTCATTCTACTTCACATATTCCCTCCGTACTAACATTCGCTTACAGCCTATTTTGTCATGCTCCTTTCCCTTCCTTTATTCACTCCTTTGATTTTCTCACCTCCTACTATAGAAGGTCTTCTATCTTTCTCCCTTGCTACTTATAGGTCGCAGTATCATTAGCGAACAACTCTATTGCCCACATCTTAGCCTCTAATTTAGCATAGCAGTGTCATCCTTCACAATGCCTCTGTAAGTTACTCGTTATCCTTCTCTCCTTTTTATAAGCACCTACTTTCCAATGCCATATCATTCACGACCTTTACAAATGATTCCCAGCACTATCTCAATTACCATCCTAACTTCTACCTATTTATTGCTGGCTTTTAGATCTTACTAACTTGTCTCAGCAAGGAATCTTACCTGTAGCCCAAGCATCCGTATCAAATATATTGTAGTGTCGATTGTCTCCATCTTACACTTGCATCTCCCGCACTCGCTTCACCCCCTTAAGGGTGTACTTATACTATTACCCGATTATACTTTGCCCTATGTCCGTATTTCCAATCTCAATTAGGCGGCACTTTTATTCCGATATTTTGATCCCCTTGCCTTCCGTCTACTCACTTTCTTTCTTTTCCAAATATCGTTGTATTAGAACTTTCCAAGCTTAACCTGTAGTGAAACCAGCATCAACTTGCCTTGTAACATTTGTGCTCTTTATTTTTCTTTTCCCTTGAACTTCGCTACCCTGTCCGATTAATGCCTTCCATATACCGCAACGTTGGTTGCCGGGATACACATATCCGTTGATATAGCCATGTATGAAATATCAGGTGCATACCTATATACATATATAATTTCTACTATCTTGCTTATAAAATATTTCCAAACGCTATTCAACTTACCCTGCTTCTAGAGCTGTGGTGCACCCTTTTTCTCTTCACTGGTTCAGTCTGCCTCGTCCTATGTGACCTCTTAAGGTTTCCGCCTACTCTGTATACTCTAATTTCCCTTAGGCTACTCTAGCTTCCCCTTTGGTTCTCCTGTGTCTGACTTTATAGGACTTTTAGTACACTTCCCAGGGGGTCACCCATCCTAAAATTTCTCTCACTCCAGCACGCTTAACCTTGGAACTCTGATAAAATACGATGCTTTAATACTAGTATGATAGCGTCCACCTCACCGCATGACCTTCATCACATAATCTAGAGTAAGTTGAAGTCTTAACAGATTTCGAAACGTTCTCATAACACATTTCCCTCCGAATTAGAAAGGGTCTCTTACTCTTCTGACTCCACAATTACTATTTTAGCCCTTTCTCAATCCTCAATATTCCCTTTTCACCTATGGATATGACTACTTTCCGTCCTAGACTTCCAGATTCCCAAAGGTGATGAACACACCTTGATCGCCGTTACTTATAAATACTTGGTTATCGGCCTTTGGATTTCTGCTCTCATTTTACCTCGTTCCTCATCATTTCTATAACCGGGTCTTTCACAGTCCCATCACTTATAGTACTCGTATCCTTGGCTACACATGTCATGGTCTATTACTACACTGTTTATCTCTCTTTCTTCTTATTTCCTTCTTCCAATTACCCTTTCTTTTCTTACACTCGCTATCATTTCCGTTAGTATATAACCCTTATTCCAAACTTCCCATACAGAACTTGATAAGCCTTCCTTATGCGTTCTATAGCTTGCTTTTCCGTTTCCCACTTGCCTTTATATTCTAGCTACATAGATCACATCATAGCTTTGGCCACCTTCTCACTTGGCTTTACTTATTTTCATAACAATCCCCATTATATTCACATTATATCTTATTCGTACTCAATCCTATAATATAACACTTCTTAACCCTTTACCCTTCCTGGTCCACTTTATCCTTAATATCTCGCAAGCTGTCTTATCAATACATTCGTATCCATCACAATTCTTTTCCTCTGTACTCTTGTCTTAATCATACTATTACTTCCAATTCCGCAATTAACTTCTTTCTTGAGGTCAGCCGTACTCGCAACTTAGTCAAATCTTATCATTACTTATTGGCACAACCTTTCAAGACATATTACAAACCTATATCTCATTCTTTCTTTATTTCTAGGAAAATTTCGGTAGAGTTTCTTCTGTAATTGTTACTATCTCAAAACACACGCACGCAGGAAATACCAACAATGCCTCACAGGGCAAACATATGTATATATATATATATATATATATCATATCATATCACGACACACACGGGCTCTCAATATCAACAACGATACGAAAATGATGAACATACGCACTCCGTTTACACTTTTCTTGTTTACTTTCCCTTTTAATCTTCAACTTGTATTTTAATCGTACTTCAATATCTTACCCGACATATATCTTTCATACCCTTGCTTACCTGCGTGCTTGGTAACTTCCAATATCGCTAGTCACTTTCTTCTGTTGATGCCATTCTTCTGCTGAAATCAAAGGTTAGTATACGGAATCTCATTCCCTATGACTTGGCTCTATGGCACGATCTCAGATGTGAAAGAAGAGTAACCACCCTAGATGCCCGTAGCCTCCGTTTATAAATGTGGCGCGCTTCACACCATAAACGAGACTCTCGGACACGACTTTTGCGTACAACCCCTAGGACGAACCGCCTCGATACCAATTTGTCACACCCCAACTTTCGATAGGGCATGATGGGCACCCGACCCTTACTTAGGGCCGAGCGAACCCGCTAATCCTCGTGATACTTATAACCTTACTGGACTCTTAAATCATGAAATGGGTGCATAATGTAAGCTTTTCAAAAAAACATATTTTTCGTCTTTCTCAAATCAAGGAAAAATCTGTATACATATGAAACTTGTAACATAATGCATAATGACACATTGGCTTACAGAGCCGCTTACAAGACTGACATGTTCCACACGTGACTCTGTCTGCAAAGTCTCTAACATAACTCAAGATGTCATAACATAGATACTCTGACTCGGCAGCACTCCGGAAGGAAATGGAGCTCGCCAATCCAGCTCGAACATCTTCTACTCATTTGTATACACCTGCGTGGCATGAAACGCAGCCCCCGAAGAAGCGGGGGTCGCACGGAATATGTACTGAGCATGTAAAGCATGAAATACAGTAAACAGGATCATACTGAAATAAGGAGTACAGAAAATCATAAGGCTTGCCTTTGAAATGTAACTCATGCATGTCAATATCATATCCAATTCATTATGGGACTTAGAACATAAGTAAATAATCATCATGTACATATGCATGCATAACGTGTCCCGGCCCTCTAGTGAGGGACTCGGTAAATAAAATCATCATTTACATGTACATATAACGTGCCCCGGCCCTCTAGTGAGGGACGCGGTAAATAAAATCATCATATACGTGTACATATAGCGTGCCCCGGCCCTCTAGTGAGGGACGCGGTGAATGAAGTCATCATATGCCATCCTGGCCGCCATCCCCGAATCATCATATCATCATCATATCATATAACGTGCCCATCCTGCCCTGCAGTGAGGGACGCGTGAATATCATCATATATATATAACGTGCCCCGGCCCTCTAGTGAGGGGACGCGGTGAATAATGCGGTGGAGTTGTGCACGAATACATGCCCTGGCCCGGGACGCAGTGAAAGAAGTAATAACAGCTCGCACGTGCAGAGTAGTGAGAAACCATATGCATATAAATCATCATTTCAGACTCGATAGATAAGTAGGCAAGTCAACGCTCGAGTATCAAACGACAGTCATGTCAAATCCGTTCTAAATTCCATTAGGACTACGTTAAAGAGAGTATTAGTGATCGTAAACATGTATCAAACCAATCCGAGCCCGCCCATGAAAGTTACGGGCATTATTCATTATAGAATCCTTTACGAACGTATCAAAGCAATCCGAGACCATATATGAAAGTTAGGGACATTATACTTTATAGAACACTTTAGGAATAAAAACTCTTTATGCAACATTTGAAATCCAATCATACAAAAGACATAAGGACCATAGTTCGACTACATTAAGAATGCCAACATCAAGAAGTGAATAAGAATCGTAGACATGCTCGGAACTCAAGAGTGGAGTTACCCCAAGGCTCGTATCATATCATAGCTTACTTACATCTAAGACATGTCAAAAGAAAGAAAGGATAAGCTTTACATACCTGGAAAACAAATTCTCGACTTTCGACCTATTTCCTGTCTTGCAATTCGCTCAAGAATTATTCGTAGCCTCGTAATCTACATATAGAACCACCCATAATATCGTTAGGATTATCGTCATACGCTCGTCTTAAACACTTAATGAAAGTCCTTTTAAATTAAATTGTCGAAATTCGGCAAGATTTCCCCTGTTTATGTGCCTAGCCCGAAATTTCAATTCAACAACCAACAACATCAACAACAAAACCAATAGTAATAACATCATTTCCAACACCAACGTATGCCATAAAACAGCCCACACATCTTTCTAAATTTCCCAACCAACCAACTTGGAATACGACTAATTAATAACTTTATTTCCGTAAAGAAGTCGAAATTAATACTAACAACATCAATAACAACATCCTCAACATCGTACAAGAAAAATATATGTATTTTCATCCAAATTTCTCTTCAATCTTCAATCCATAAATCAACAACATCAACACAACACACCATAACCACTATTCTTGAAATTATTCCTTAATTCATAGTGATAGAGAAAGAGATTCAACAATTCATACCTTATTTTTATGAAAGTAGCAAATTCTTCACTATTTTCTTTTTCCCAAGCCACTCCAACATCACACGAAATTATATTCGCGACTACGCGTTGGCCGGACCTCGATTGATATTCCGTAGCTTGAAATTTTGCCCAAAATCTTCACTTTTATGTGAGATTAAGAGCCCTGTTGTGTGCTGAAAATTCTGGAACATTTTGGACCATTTTGATGCTGAAAAATGAGGTTTTTGGCCCTTTTTATAACAGTTAAGTCGGCATACTGTAGCTACAGTTCAGTAGCGGTGCTGTAGCAGTGCTGTTTCTGCGCGACAGTTCAGTTTGTAACGTCTATAATTTTCTACTCCGATGTTCTATTGATGAACGGTTTGTTGCATTACAAACTAGACTCGACGAAATTCATTTTAGGCTTTTGTTTCACCTTAAAACTCCAAATATACTAGGAGATATGCGCCTCCAAAGTTGACTAAAAATCCGCCCAGCATTTCTCAAATTTTCGTCGAACTTATTTCTTTTCAATTTACTCGACCTCGAAATATTCTGAAACTCTCCATATATGGTATTCGTCATTCATTATACTAATAATGGCCATGTTCTAGTGTTTCAAAATACTCTTTCCCGATTACGACTTACGAGGTCGTAATTCACCCTTTTTCTTCGTTGTTACGTACTTTCCATGGCTTGTGCCTTTCAAAACATCATGGGACGTCTCCGACACTCCATATCTACGATGAGGTACATGTCATACTTATGCTCTTGAAAACGCGGGGTATAACAGGGGGTCAGTACGAGATATGTACTGAGTATATAAAGCATGAAATACAATAAAGAAAATCATAGCTGAATAAAAGATTACAGGAGGCGAGTATGATAATCAAAGATACCAATGCACCTGTGCCTTACGAGATGAGAATCATGCATGTCTATATCATATACCATACCCGGCCCATTATGGGACTCGATGAATAAAGTCATCATATACCATACCCGGCCCATCATGGGACTCGGTGCCACAATCATATCATCATATATATATACATACGTACCCGACCCTCTAGTGAGGGACTCGGTGAACAATGCAGTGAAACTATGTACGAAAACATACCCAGCCCGAGACTCGGTGAAAGATATATTAACGGCATGCACGAGCAGAGAAGTGAGCAACCATATGCAAACTAAATCATCATCTGAGACTCAATAGAATAAGTAGAATGAACTAACACTTGAGTATCAAAGACAACAGTCATGTCAAGTACCCCTCGAATGTCACTATGGATTATATCAAATAGAACTTCAGGAATCATAGACACGTATCAGGACATAATGAATTAGCTTCTGGAAATCAAGAACATTAGCCATCCTAGTGTCTCTAAGAATAGGAGCTTTTTTGGAGTTTATACATTCATCGTTTGTTTGTCTCACATAGAACATGCCAAAAAGAAAGAAGGGATAGCTTTACATACCTTACGTCATCCTAGGAACTCAACTTAATCACGAACTTTCCACATTTAGTATGCCAAACCTATAGCCATAGGAATACGTACACAACTTTAGAGGGCTTTCGTATATCGTGTACATCAATGATGATTCGGTTCGAAAATGAAACGGATAACATTTCCCCTAATATTTAACAACCACCACTCAATCAACAAAACCAACAACAACGACAACAACCTAATAACCTCTCTTAATCCTTTTTCAACTCAAATCATCATCTAAGATTATACACCAAACAGACCAACATACGCTTCGTATATGATACCTTATACACTTCTTTCTTCCAAATTTATGAGCCATATCAACAATAACACGACAAAAACATCAATTACTCATACACAAGAACTATCTTAATATCACAACAAGTTCTAAAACAGCCCATAAAATAAATACAAGTTCTAGCATGATTTAAACTTTCCTTTCACAAATTCCACATCCATCAAATTGTACAAAGACCAAACCATCTCTAGAACATGTAGGAGGGAATAAACCTTACAATAACATGCCCCAAGCAGCCCATCAACTACAACAACACAAATACATAATTATAACCACACTTTTAATCCTTCAACTCAACAAGAACAGCCCCTAACCTCATGAACATCTAATCCAATTCATATCTCAACAATCTCATATAAACAACTACAACTTTAAATATTAAGATTCCTTCACTTTTAACACATAGTCCATAACAATAATAACAACAACAACAATCAAACCCAATCTAATTGGAACAACTCCAATTCTGCCCACTTACAACGCCAACAATAATCATGCAATTTTCTTACTTCCAATTCCACTTAATAAGAGTTAATCTCTCAATTACAACATCATCTACTCCAATTACACCATAAGAAGAAGAAATCTTACCTCAAATAAGTTAGGACAGATCCTACAATCACTTGCACCAATTGCACCACTTCTTCTTCTTCAATTTAAATCATAAGGTCTTGCCTCCTTGAACGTGTAGAACACTTTTTATGGAATTATAATTCCCTTTCTTCCACAATTTTGGAGCTGGCCGTGAGCTCAAGGAGCTGCCATGGTTGTTCATGGTTCTTTCTTTCAATAAAATGTGAAGATGAATGTGAATTATGAAATTAATGAGTCATCAATACACTTATATATGCAACCAGCCATCAAGACATGTGGCCAGCCCACTAGACATGTGTCCCATTAGCATGTCCTCATCCATGCTCCAATCAAATTCAGCCACGTTTTGTGGGGCCCACTTAGTGGTCTAATTAAGTTAATTAATCATTAATCCCCACTTAATAATCTGATCATAGTTAATTAATCCCACTTCACTAATATCTCCACTAATTGTAATTAATAAGCAAACCGTGCATTATTAAAATCGGGATTAAAAGGTCCTTGTCTCATATCTCAAAAATAATCTTGTCCTTGAACTTATGCCGATTAGTTTACGAATATTCCAACGTACAAAAATACGGGATATAACAATCTCCATTTCGGGAAAGAGTGTCATCATTCCATAATGGATTACATATCACATTATAGTCTCTAAAAGAAACCATTTGCTCAACCTGACCAAACTTCCCACTAGGTACATGACTATTCACATAATCAATTATATCAACATCATCACTAAATTGAGGGTCATTAAACACATCACAAGGTTCCTCAAATAGTGGATTTTCATAGCACACAAATTGATCAACACAAGTAACCATACTAGTTGGACGCAAATTGATCTTGCTAGAAGAATCAATTCGTTCATCGCTAGGATCAACTAAAGGTGCACTAACAATTCACATGACAATGTACTAACATGCATATCAAGAGGATTAACACTAGGTGGACACAGCTTGAACTCAAAAGAAGAGTCAAGATAGTCATCAATAGGATCAACTAGTGTTAGACCATACTTTTCAACTACATTGTCAATTGTCATTATAGCACTAAGATCATCACAAGGCAAAGACTCATTAAGCTCAATTATGGAAAAGCCATCATTCACACTCATTTCAACAACATGGTCATTCACATTACTTAATGAGTTAAGATTAGCTATTGTACCTTGAAATCCGCATTCATTTCCTTTGCTTTGGTTTCAACTTTGGAGCTTGTCTGTTCCTCCGAGAGCTCTCAACCACCTCAAGAACCTTCAAAGGTCGAGGTTCATCATAGCTTTCTCCCGAGAATACTTGTACTATCATCAAGACCACTAGAAAAGAAAGGAAAGTTACAAGTGCTAGATAGAGTTTGTGACAACTCTCTCACATCACTCCTCACATCCTCTCCTTTTTCCTCTCTAGAGTTATCACTTTTCGCTCCCTTACTCCTCTCAATCTTTTCTCTAACAATTTGTTGTGTCTTGTGGACTTGTTCTTGCACTTGGAGAAGTAGCTCCATCATTTCCTTGAGGTTTTCTTTTGCCCTTTTTATATTATCTCCTATGCACTTGAAGTCTTCTCTTATCTCTTTGAACGTGCCACTTGTGCTTTTTTCTTCTTTGGGTTCATTCCTCGCTTGAGGCCCCTCATTCCTCCTACTTCCTTCACCTATCGTCACTCCTCCCGTACCTTCCATAACATAACCACCTTGAGAGCATGGTAACCTCGGATTAGGATAAGAGCAATGATTCATTGTATTCCTTGGAGTAGGATAAGATGTCGGATTTGAGTACCCGCCATAATAATTTCCATCGCCAAAATGATGGCCACCTCCCCTCAACACTTCTCTTCTCCTACCCTCCATATCATAACCATATTGGGAATTTGGTGCCTCCGGATTAGGGTAAGAATTATATGCCCTTGTGTTTCTTGAAGGAGGACATGTATACTCTCTTCTCCTTCTAGGCGGACTCCTACTCGGCCCAATCCACACACTTATACCTTTTTGCTTGGAATAGGAAGTATCACAAGCCGATGTACGTGAATATCTACTAGAAGATCCCACATAAGAGTTTTGTTCAATCCCATTATCTTCACAAGTATATTCACCACAAAGCGCATAGCCATTAGGCTCATAATCACCACATTCTTCCCATTCTTGCAAGTTCTCACCGAGTGGTTCATATCGAAAGTGTGAGGAAGGAGCATACCTCAATTCGCCCCCATGTCCATGGCGTGTAGGATGAGACTCTTCATGCTCGTATCCACCATAGGACTCGTCATCATACCCATCTAATCCTTCTTCTTCATAAGCCTCATGAGGTGTTGCCTCACAATTGCCCTCGGAGTAGTATTCTTCACCCTCGTACGAGATATGATCATATCGACCATGTTCCTCATACGGCTCATGAGCACCATTACCATCATATTCATTGTAAGAATAGTGATGCTCATATCCCATGTAATCTCCCTCATAGCCCCTATATCCATCATAGTCATACCCTCCATTGCTAGAGGCATAACCTTCAAAATCATCTCCACAAGACTCGAAAGCTATGGATGACATCCTTATATCTCCTTCTCCTTATGTCTCCTCTTCGTGTACCTACAAAATGAGCAAACAAGATTGATTAGTAGCAAAGGTTCCTTATGTCACTTGTATTTGCACTCAAGCTTACCTCTTAACCTAAGCTTCTTCCAAGGTTGGTCAAGAACCCTTTTAATCCAAATCAATTCACAAGGTTGCTAACCTTTGTGGAGGAATAGATTCTTGTTAATCGAAAGACGGACGACTCGATAAAGCAAAAGGACTTGAGCCAAAGAAGCTTCAACGATATTAAAATGAGAAAAGCTTGAAAAGAATTGGCACGAAATGAATTCGGACTCAAGAACTAGTTAACAACTAAGTAAGGATCAATTACTAGTTGTTAATTAGTTAGAAGAATCAAGGGAATGAAGTTAGGAAAGGAACAAACTCTTTTTGACACTTAGAAAATTTTTCGAATTTTTTTTTATCAGGTATTGGACCTGCATCGCGGGCCCGACACGCAAAATTTCGTCTCTAAATTTTTTTTTTATGAAAAAATTAGAAAATTGGAATAAGTATTTATGATTTTTTTTTATACTTACTTGGGCCCCACAAACACTTTTTCAATCTTTGACCAAAAATTTGAAGATCAAACACCTTTTTTGGGTCACCTTCCTTTGAAGATATGAACACCCTCAAGAACACAAGAACAATTCAAAATTTCATCTACCTTCAATTCAACTCCGAATTCGCTCAAATTTCGGATCTAGGCTCTCTTTGATATGGAGAATAAAGCTCACTAGAATTTAGCCTTCAATTTCAACCAAATCAAAAGACCCACTTTTTTCAAGTTCTTGAGTTCTTCAAAGCTTAACAATGGTAATTCAATTCAAACTTCTCCAAATCACTTGTAACTTTGGATTTAGAGGTTGTTAATAGTAACAAACTCAATTCTAACCTCAAGTCCAACAACAAAGCAACAACAATCTGATTTTTGATTTTTTTTTTTTGTATTTTCGTTTTTTTTTTTTTTTTGAACCAAGGATTGAAGAATGTAAGAACACTCTTCTAAACTAGCTCTGATACCAAATGATACGAATCGATTTGGGGATGAAGCCAAATGATTTCAAACGCGGAAAAATAAAGGATATGAAGAAAAGAGGATGAGGAATAGATGGTAAAAGCAAGACCCAATTAGGGTGAATTTATGGGAAACCTTGGATATATTAAATCCAACACCTCCCAATCTAATTCAATCCTAAAAGAACCTATACTATTTGAAATCAAGGCAAGAGTGATTCAAATGAATCCACAAATGAACAACCCTTCACGAAATCAATGGAATTAAAGGTTCGAAGACCAACAATGGAATCCACCATTAAATCTACTAATCTAAGCTAAACCCTAGCTAAACAAACTATGATAATCCTATCATCACTCAAATATTCATCATCAAAAATCTAAGTAATGAAATGAAAGACAAGCTATATATACAAGCTAAGTAAAGAAGACTAATAGGCAATTACAATACTATCTTTAATGAAGTAAGGGCCTTGTTTGGCTAGTCTTCTTAGTGTAGTCTTCAATTCAAGAACTGGCCTTCAAGGGCCAAACACGCCCCTCCTTGCATAGATGGCCCTCTAATCAACCTTGCATGCATGGCCTTCTTGCAAGCATAACCTTCTTTGCACAAATAGCCAACTCTCGACCTTGTCCAAGTTTGCACATGTAGCCAATTTGCAGAAATGTCCCTATTTGCACGTTTGGCCACTTTGCGCATTTGGTCCTCTTTCTAGTAGCTTCTTCTTCAAGCCTCTCCCAAGCCACCTCCCACACATCATAGGCCTCATTGTGGGGGCTTGTATGGGCCTCCAAAGACCTTCAACGCCATCCTTATCATCCATGCCGCTTGTAAAGCTTGAAGTTCCATATCTTGGCCTTGGATGTAAGTCTTGAAATGAGGTGTGCCAAGTAGGATCATATCACTTTATAACATAGGCGGATAGTTTCCGGAATATAGGAAGATCATGAAAGGTAAAGAAAATCACGTCATAGGATTCATGCCTTAGAAAAGAAGGGACTAGCCTTACATACCTTTTCGTTTAGCTACTCTATCACTTGAACGTTCTCCTTCAATGTTCTCGTTTCTACCTTCAATAGAGTTTGTATTAACATTAGATAATCGATAACTTAAGTATACTTGACTAAAGCTAGAGAAAATTAGGCAGCATTTCCTTTGTTTATACAACTTTTTCCATATCATATATCAACTCCCAAACACCTATAAAAACATTCACAATATCATACTCAACAATCTTCATCAACCATGCATTATTCAAGTCTCCCAATTCCATTTCAATTCATCCATAACCATGGTCATAATACAACCTTACATTAATCCTTATATAATGTTTCTCCCGTGTTTTTCATATCATTTATAACATAATTATAATCACAACTTATGAATCATGATTCATATCAACTACTATTCAAACATACCATTGTTTCCCACATTTGAACTCCATATTCCACTTTCCTCCTCAATCGAAGCCAACCATTCAATATTCTTAATAACATGTAATGATCATAAGACTCACCTTAGATTATGTAGGAACAATCTTTGGATGAAGATACTTCACTTGGATAAAACCCAACTTCAATTCCAAAGAAATTCTTGGCTTCTAACAACCTTAATGGGTACCCATATACTTGATTTCCTTTGGTTATTGGTGTTTGATCTTTGATATACCTTGGATTTATGTTGATCTAGTGTGGAGAAGGTTCTAGAAGTGTGGCGAGGGTTTTTGGGAGTATTTAGGGTCTGTTGGTGAAGAAAAATGGGAAAAAAATGAAGTGGGGCAAATATATGTAACTTGGAACTTTTCCACCGACAGCAGCTTACGGTGGACATACGGTTCGTATGTCATATTTACGGTCCGTATGTCTGACTTACGGTCCGTATGTCTGACCGTATGTTGGCCAAAATTCTGCACAACTCTCTGATGTTGTTTTACGCCTCTCAGACATGACAGACGGTCCGTATGTCACTTTTACGGTCCGTATGTTGGGCCGTATCTCTGCCCAGTCAACAAACTTTCACGAAAAGTACTTTCTTCGATTATCTTAGCCTCGGAACCTTTGGGGTACATGCTTAATGATTGTCAAAAGTCTTTCTTTAATCTGATAGGGGTATCATAGCCTCTCTGGACTTACATTAGTTTGCTTATGACCTAATCGACGCGAAATTTTTCAAGGTATAACAAAATCCTAGCACTATATATACTTCTACACATTTTTAGAGGAGAAAAGACCTTTTTAGAGGAGGAGAAGACCTTGGAGAGGAATACAACGCAAGGACAGCTAAGCACATCATCGTGGAGCAACGATTCATACAGTTTATGAATTCTTTCTTCTATTTACTTAGTTGACTAATTGTAATTGTGTAATCGCTATAACATGAGTGGCTAATTTTCTTATTATTCTAGAGTTACATGATTATTCATGATTGTTGTTAGTTGAATCTTGATGTTAGCATACGTTTGATTATCATCGATATCCATTGATTTAGATAGTTTGCTTACGTTATCATGCGCTTAACTATTTGATTGCTTGATCACCAATTGAATATATTATCATTTAGATTGTAAGACCTAACAGAGAGGTTTATTTTGAATTCTAGGATAAGGTAGAGCTTGTTCGATTCATCCAGCGGTGATTAGCGGCACTGACTGACTTACAATTAGCAAGTGATAGGCTAGTTGTAGACTTTTACTTTGTTCGCCTCGCTTAGCTCATTACATAAGTTATAAATGTATCCTTATTATTAGTTACATTCATGGGTCCATAACATTCAGTGTTTAGGATGGGCGTCATTCTAAGGTCACTCATGTGTGACGTAATATCAACCTAGGATTAGTAAACAAGATTTTCAATGGACTAACTTAAGTGGATAAGCAACAGGAATGGATAAATTCCCCCGTAACTCCAGGATATCTTTCTTCTTTGAATTCTCAATCATATTACTTGCCTTGTTTACTTCCTGTTTTCAAACCTACAAACCATTAATGTCTTACTGTTTAATCTAGTTAGAAAGTTATGATTAAATCCTCATTAACGATAATATACTTTTCACTTTATTACTTGTCAGCCACATACACTGCGTGTTAGTTGGAACCAACCAAGTTCTTAGTGTTGTTGCTAAGGATTTAGAGTTTAACTTGTTTTTTAGATTAGATAGTTTTTTTTTTCCAGTTTTACGTTCATTATCCTTGTCTTTGTTTCTTTGCAGTTACTTGAATGCTAAGGGAAATCGTCAGGGATAAAAACCTTGTTGAGTCGGATTCTGACCCTGAAAAGACTTTGCACAAGAGATTAAATGAGCAAAAAGCTTTAGCAGCAGAGGCTAAGCAAAGTGAGAATCTGGCTGATGAGACCCTTTTTGGGGTATACTTATACCATTACCCGATTATACTTACCCTGTTCGATTAGTGCCTTCCAATTACCGCCCCTGTCACGACCCAGCCCCGTAGGCCGTGACTAGTGCCCGAACTGGGCACTCGTACCCCTTACAAATCATAACCCATTCTTAGTAACTTATTAGAAGCTTATATTTACATAAATGTACTACTTCGTGATACATATACATAACTATATATATACAAACAGACTATACATACAATTTGGGAAGGTACAGAACACAAACATAACCGAACAGTGCTACCCACAACCCACGTACATGTCTACAGGCCTCTAAGAGTCATAGCAGAACCACATGACGGGACAGGGCCCCGCCGTACCCAGAATGAGCATACATTGATATATACATAACGGAAGAGGCTGTACCAAATGTGGGCTCCGGACAAAGGAGCGCTGCAAGGTAGCTGAACAGGAGCCCTAAGTCGTCGGCTCACCCAAACGAGTACCCGTACCGCGCGACGAAACGCAGCCCCCCGAAGAAAGGGGTCGACGAATATGTACTGAGTATGTAAAGCAGGAAATATGTAAACAGAGTCAAAACCGGAATGAGGGACGAGGAAGTAAGTATAGAAACTGGAAAAAAGAAATCATAATTAGCCTTTTTAACCGTTTGTCCTGTATAAACATATGTCAATAAGCCAAACCATGTCATAATCAGATCATCGCAACATCAAACATACATCGTATGCATATCACTTACCGGAGGTCATATACGAAATTCAGAAAACAAATGTACTAATCAGAATGTCAGCATGCCTATTTTATAAACATAAATCATGTATGTCAAAAACATATGTCATATATGGCCCATAATAGGACCCGGCGGACGGAACGTGGTCGCCCCTCCTGCCTTGGGCGCCACAACTCATCATACTTCGGAAGTTTTGTATATTCTCCGAACACATCCTCCGTATCATATCACAACTCGGAATCATATCATATGTCAGAACCATATCAGAACTCATCATACACCATGTCATATCATATATCAGAATCAGATCATATTTCAGACGCTCATCATACTTCGGAATCTCATCATACTTCAAATTGTGCGCACGAACATAGCCGGCCCGGGACTCGGCGAAGGAGGTAACAATAACATGCACGAGCAGAATCGTAGGAATCATGTACAATGTACAAATCTCATAAATCATATGCAGCATAAATATTTACCAAAATTTAGCAAATTAATCAAAACAAACTATTATTTACGGATTAGGGTCAAAGTCTAATCAAATTTCCTTTTGAATGCCTTTCGGGGACATATCAACAAACTTTGAAAATCACAATTACATATCAAAGTCATATGCGTAACAATCCGTATTTAAAATGCATACAAATCATAATTCTAAACTTGCTAAATAAGTAGGGAATCCATACTCGGAGATCAAGGTGAAAATAATGCTAAATTTTTCTTAAAGGTCATTAGGGGAAATCATAAAGAGTCATGCGGCCCCACGGACGGGTGCCGACCCCCATCCGAGCCCGACTACGAGGGTTAGGGGAGAGTTAGGCCCTATGAACTTACATATTATGTTTTGGGGCGTTCCGAGCTCGTATACAAAAGTTACGGACGTTTGAAGTTCGGGACCTCTTTGTAGTCAACATTTTCATAAGTCTTTGAAAACTCATTTATTTGAAAGCTTAATAACCTTACATTGAACACATTAAAGAATATATCTTTAGGATCAAACAAGTACGTATCCAAGCTCGGATTTAAGGACGGAATAACCCCGAGACGCGGGTCATAGCCTAATAGCACTAGGACATGCCAAAGGAAAGGAAGCGACGCCTTACATACCTTGTCCGCTCGCAAGCTAAGCCAAGTCTCAACTCCCGGAAGCTCCAAGATCTACATAACGCCAAACATATTAACATTAGCCATAAGCCTTTGGGCATTCCATTTCAAACAAACATTAAATTCTACCGAAATTTCAAGAAAGACTTCCCCAAAAGAATACATCAACCCCGAGATTTCAACTCGGCCAAATTCATCAACAACCAAACCAACAACCCAGCTATAACATCAATAGTCAATTCAAAATACATTCTAAGATTAATAGCTCTTTTTACATAACTTCAACAACATTCATAATATTCCAACCACATTCAACAACATTCATAATATCCTCTCTTCAACTACTTACGATCGAACTAACATCAATGTTTACACACTCGATTTCTAATCCAAAACCATCCAAACAATATTCAAAAACATTTTAAACAATTCACACAATTCTCCAAACAACTCAAACCATACTCCAACTCACCCGAATTTATCTCCAAACCCGAAAACAACACCAAACACATTCTTGTCTTCCAAATTCATGATTTATACCATTAAGCCACACACTAACAATGCAATATTCATAAATGCAAAAATTACATAGAATTCACATAAGCTTCCAAATCACCTCATAACCAACCTAACATTATTTTGAGTCATCATACTTGCATTTTTTTCTCATAAAATCCATAACGACGACAACTAAAACGCTAACGACAATTTGTTCAATCACAACCACATTAAAGGGGCCATTCGGCCAGCCCACTTCCACACACAAAAATGATTTTCCATTCTCTTCTTCACACCACAACATTCAAAACATGCTAATTAACATTAATTCATTGTTTACAACACAACACATACACACACGGCCAATACCCATATACACGGCCTCACTCCAACTAAATTTCTATCATGAATTTCTTTCTTTTTATCATGCTACAACACATATGAACCATCCATAACACATAACACAAGATTAGAACTCACCTTTCTTCTTCAACTTCTTACTTGACCCAAGTTGGTAGATAGAGAAAACGAGCAAACTATCGTCCGAAACAACAACTCCACGTTACTTAGCACTCTTGAATTAGTAGGTTTGCATGAAGAAACAATTTTTCTCTTGGCTTAATCTTGGTCTCTCTTCTCCTCCCTCTTGGCCGAATGGTTAAGCTAGTTCTTGTTCTTCTCCCTTTTTTTTTTTTTTGCTCTTCTCTTTCTTTAATTTTCTTGAAACTTCTATTAATACATATATTAATCACATGGGAAAATTAATTAAATCCCATGGGTTTGGGCCATGGCATGGCCGGCCACCTCAAATTTTTGGGCCTTGCTTTCATGTTTTTTTTTAGCCCAATTTGCTTTGGTTCATATTTCGCAATTTACGAAACTAATTTCCGAAATTTCAATTTTTCCCTTGGCCTTCTCCGATGTCTTTGCGCCAATATTTTTCCATGAACAACATAGATATATTAATTAAGATCAAGATATTGACTCATGACATACAAGTCACAATTATTTCAAAATTTCCGAATAGGCGAAAACACGGGATATAACATCCTCCCCCCCTTTAAAACATTCGTCCTCGAATGTTAAATTAACCTCGGGGTATATCACAGTAATTCGGGGAGGTCCTTTGGCCAACTACATACCCGTATTTACTCGGATCACTTATGAGGGCATTCACTTCCCGATTCTTGCTTTTTCTACCCCGGCGTATCTCTTGTTTGCCGGAATACGTACACCCGCTAATATAGGGGTATCACCCGCTTTCCTGTACATATATGTACTTGTCAACATCCCACTCTCAAAAGATTCCTAAACACTACTCAAATCCACCCTAATCCCAAGACTGTGACGCCTCTTCTTTCTTTTCCCGGTCTGGACTGCTCCGGCCTACGCGACCCTTTAAAATTTTCGTCTACTCAGTATATCCTAAGTCCCTTTAGACTACTCCAGCTTCCCATTTACTTTTCCGCCGCAATTGTAAGACTTTCAGAAACTTCCCAGGGGGTCACCCATCCTGGAATTCCCTCACTTTAGCACGCTTAACTTCGGACCTTCGATGAAATACGAGGCTCTAGCGCCGGTATAATCGCGTTCTCTTCACCGCATGACCTTCGTCGCGTAACTTAGAGTAAAGCAAAGTCTTGATAGGTTTCCGGACGCCCTCGTGACACAATTACCATTTTGCCCTTCACTCGATTTTCCCTATTCACTATCACCTATGGATAAAGCCATTCTTCGTCTTAATCCCCCAGGTTCCCAATAGCGACGGACACACCTTAACCGCCGTTATTTATACATACTCGGTTATCGGCTTCTAAATTTCTACCCATCGCGTCTAATAACATTCATACACAGTAATTGCACATATATAAAAATATTATAATAAAGGCTCATATACCTGTATCCACATCCGGTGCGCCTCCTGGTCCTGCCGGCCGGTTAGAGCATATATGCGGTTCGAGGGACCGCTGGAACTGGAGGCTCTGCCACGACCTCTGCCGCGGCCTGCTGGTGCCGGCATATCCTGGCCCGTGGGGCGCATCGCTACGGAAGGAAAAGATGGACCGGCAACTGACTCCGTAAGCTGAGCTGCACCACCCGGACCACCTCTGTACGGACAATCTCTTATAACATGGCCCTGGCGGCCACAAGCAAAACAGGCACCGGTAGCACGGTAACACTCTCCCGGGTGGTATCCCCCGCAGTGAGAACACTGAGGTATGGGTGGCCTCGACTGGCCGGAACCTCTGTCCCTCTGCGACCCTGAAGCTCTGGAGCTCGACCAGCTCCCGAATACCCTGTACTAGCCGGCCTCCTATCCGCGAACCGTGGGGGCGTGCTCCGAGCCGACCGGGAGGAGTATATCATACCGCCGCGCCGGCCGCCCGCCCTCTAAAGTCTCCGGAATACCCGGCCGACCTTGCCCTCTCGGGCCCGGCCCCCCGTCATACTCTCTGTCGGCCGGCGCCCCGTGTCGGTCCTCCACGCCCTGGGCATACGCCTGTACTCGTGCAATATCCATGCCGGGCTGGGAGGCCATCGCCATACAGCTGTCTATCAGATAATCATCTAGCCCCATCACAAACTGGTGCACTCGATCGGTCATGTCAGCCACAATATGAGGCGCATATCTGGCCAGGGAATCAAACTCGAGGCTATACTCCCGGACACTCCTGCCGTCCTGCCTCAAACGCAAGAATCTGTGAACCCTGGCTCGTCTAGTCTCTGGGGGTAGAAAATGGGCAAGAAAAGCCTCCACAAACTCATCCCACACAGCTGGGGGAGCACCCTCACCTCTGGACAGCTCCCATGACTCATACCAATTAGCTGCTATGTCGTGCAGCCGATACGATGCGAACTCAACAGACTCAGTCTCGGAGGCCCTGACAAGTCGCAGCGTACGCCGCATCTCTCTAATAAACTCCTGAGGGTCCTCCTCGGGCTTTGACCCGAAGAACTCCGGCGGATTACGCAGTCGAGAAATATCGAGCCCTCTCGGCTATCACGTCCACCGCACAATCATCTCCAGCCCCCCGTCTCTCGGACCCGCCCGCGCGCCCGGGGTCAACACCGAACAGCGTCCCTCATAGCCCTGTCCTCCGCCCCAGGCTGAGGAGCTGGAGGCTCGGGCACTCGAATCTCAGGGGCGGGCGGTGGGGCTGCCTCCTGTGCCGTAGCTGCCGCTGCTCTGTGCCCCTCTGACGGTGATAGGGTGGCGGAACTGGCCGACGGGGGCGCAATCTCCGGCTCGAACTAAGCACGGGCCCTAGTAACTCTCTGGTCCCGACTGGTCTCTCTCACTGTAGACTTGCCCTTCTGGGCAGCTGTCGCCTTCCTCGGAGGCATCGCCGAAAACATAGCAATTAGTTAGGGAGGAGTCATCCTGATAATACGGCTCTATCGCACGATCTAAGATCAGAAGGAGGGGATAATATCCTAAATGTCCCCGTAGCCTCCCGTTTATAGATGTGGTGCACAACACACCGATAAACAGGACTCTACTAGACACGGCCTGTAGACATTCCGAGGACTAACCGCTCTGATACCACTTTTGTCACGACCCAACCCCGTAGGCCGTGACTAGCGCCCGAACTGGGCACCCGTACGTACCAAAGCCAAAAATAGTAACTCAAATACTAAAAAAAAATTGCGCAGTTTTCTGTTTTTCTTACTAACCAAAATTTTCCCCGCACACGTAAAATACCAACAAAGGCCACACGGGGCCAACATATCCATATACACATATATAGGCGAGCCGAAAGGCCGCCGCGGTGAATAAACCGCCCAAACATACAATACGTGCATATAGCCGTACGTATATAGCCACACCCACGTACATGTCTACGTGCCTCTACGCGTCAGTAACAAAGTCATATGACGGGACGGGGCCCCGCCGTACCCCGAACAAATATACACGAATGTAACAAAAGATCGTACCAAAATGCCGGCTCCGGACAAGGGAGCTCTTCAAGATAGCTGAACAGGGGCCCTAAGCTGGCGGCTCACTCAAACGAGTACCTGTACCTGCGCGGCATGAAACGCAGCCCCCGAAGAAAGGGGGTCAGTACGGAATATGTACTGAGTATGTAAAGCAGGAAATACGTAAACAGAATCAAAACCGGAATGAGGGTTAAGGAAATAAGTATAGAAACTGGAAAATCATAATTAGCCCTTTTAACCGTTTGTCCTGCATAAACATATGTCAATAAGCCAAACCGTATCATAATCGGATCATCGTATCATCACACATACATTACATGCATATCACTTACCGAAGTCATATATGAAATTCGGAAAAATAAACATAATAATCGAATGTCGGATGCTTATTTTATAAACATAAATCATGAATATCAAAAACATATGTCATATATGGTCCATGGTAGGACCCGGCGGACGGAACGTGGTCGCCCCTCCTGCCTTGGGCGCCACAACTCATCATACTTCGGAAGTTTTGTATATTCTCCGAACATCTCCTCCGTATCATATCACAACTCGGAATCATATCATATGTCGAACCATATCAGAACTCATCATATACCATGTCATATCATATATCAGAATCAGATCATATTTCAGACGCTCATCATACTTCGGAATCTCATCATACTTCAAATTGTGCGCACGAACATAGCCGGCCCGGACTCGGCGAAGGAAGGTAACAATAATATGCACGAGCGAATCGTAGGAATCATGTACAATGTACATATCTCATAAATCATATGCAGCATAAATATTTACCAAAATTTAGCAAATTAATCAAAACAAACTATTATTTACGGATTAGGGTCAAAGTCTAATCAAATTTCCTTTTGAATGCCTTTCGGGACATATCAACAAACTTTGAAAATCACAATTACATATCAAAGTCATATGCGTAACAATCCGTATTTAAAATGCATACAAATCATAATTCTAAACTTACTAAATAAGTAGGGAATCCATGCTCGGAGATCAAGGTGAAAATAATACTAAATTTTTCTTAAAGGTCATTAGAAATCATAAAGAGTCAAGGCCCCACGGACGGGTGCCGACCCCATCCGAGCCCGACTACGAGGGTTAGGGGAGAGTTAGGCCCCCATATTATGTTTTGGGGCGTTCCGAGCTCGTATACAAAAGTTACGGACGTTTGAAGTTCGGACCTTTTTGTAGTCAAAATTTTCATAAGTCTTTGAAAACTCATTTATTTGAAAGCTTAATAACCTTACATTGAACACATTAAAGAATATATCTTTAGGATCAAACAAGTACGTATCTAAGCTCGGATTTAAGAACGGAATAACCCCGAGACGCGGGTCATAGCCTAATAGCACTAAGACATGCCAAAGGAAAGAGAGCGACGCCTACATACCTTGTCCGCTCGCAAGCTAAGCCAAGTCTCAACTCCCGGAAGCTCCAAGATCTACATAACGCCAAACATATTAACATTAGCCATAAGCCTTTGGGCATTCCATTTCAAACGAACATTAAATTCTACCGAAATTTCGGCAGCACTTCCCCAGTAAATACATCAACCCCGAGATTCAACTCGGCTAATTTCAACAACAACCAAACCAACGACCAAACTACAACATCAATAATCAATTCAAAATACATTCTAAGATTAATAGCTCTTTTTACATAACTTCAACAACATTCATAATATTCCAACCACATTCAACAACATTCATAATATCCTCTCTTCAACTACTTACGATCGAACTAACATCAATGTTTACACACTCGATTTCTAATCCAAAACCATCCAAACAATATTCAAAAACATTTTAAACAATTCACACAATTCTCCAAACAACTCAAACCATACTCCAACTCACCCGAATTTATCTCCAAACCCGAAAACAACACCAAACACATTCTTGTCTTCCAAATTCATGATTTATACCATTAAGCCACACACTAACAATGCAATATTCATAAATGCAAAAATTACATAGAATTCACATAAGCTTCCAAATCACCTCATAACCAACCTAACATTATTTTGAGTCATCATACTTGCATTTTTTTCTCATAAAATCCATAACGACGACAACTAAAACCCTAACGACAATTTGTTCAATCACAACCACATTAAAGGGGGCCATTCGGCCAGCCCACTTCCACACACAAAAATGATTTTCCATTCTCTTCTTCACACCACAACATTCAAAACATGCTAATTAACATTAATTCATTGTTTACAACACAACACATACACACACGGCCAATACCCATATACACGGCCTCACTCCAACTAAATTTCTATCATGAATTTCTTTCTTTTTATCATGCTACAACACATATGAACCATCCATAACACATAACACAAGATTAGAACTCACCTTTCTTCTTCAACTTCTTACTTGACCCAAGTTGGTAGATAGAGAAAACGAGCAAACTATCGTCCGAAACAACAACTCCACGTTACTTAGCACCCTTGAATTAGTAGGTTTGCATGAAGAAACAATTTTTCTCTTGGCTTAATCTTGGTCTCTCTTCTCCTCCCTCTTGGCCGAATGGTTAAGCTAGTTCTTGCTCTTCTCCTTTTTTTTTTTTTCTTCTTTTTCTTTAATTCTCTTGAAACTTCTATTAATACATATATTAATCACATGGAGAAATTAATTAAATCCCATGGATTTGGGCCTTGGCATGGCCGGCCACCTCAAATTTTTGGGCCTTTCATTTTTTTTTTTTTTTTTAAGCCCAATTAGCTTCAAATCTTGTTTTGTAATTTACGAAACTAATTTCCGAAATTTCAATTTTTCGCCCTTGGCCTTCTCCGATGTCTTTGCGCCAATATGTTTCCATGAACACCATAGATATATTAATTAAGATCAAGATATTGACTCATGACATACAAGTCACAATTATTTCGAAATTTCCGAATAGGCGAAAACACGGGATATAACAGCCCCGTTCTACGCGACCTCTTAAGGTTTCTGCCCACTCCGCAGACTCTAATTTTCCTCAGATTAATCTAGCTTCTTATTTGCCTCTTACGTCTGAATTTGTAAGACTTTCAGAAAACTTCCCAGGGGGGTCACCCATCCTAAAATTTCTCTCACTCCAGCACGCTTAACTTTGGGACTCTGATGAAATACGATGCTTTAATGCTGGTGTAATCGCGTCCACTTCACCGCATGACCTTCATCACATAACTGGAGTAAGTTGAGTCTTAACAGATTTCGAAACGTCTTTATACACGTTTCCCTCCGAATTAAAAGGGTCCCTTACTCTCCCGACTTCCCAATTACTATTTTACCCCTTTCCACTTCTCAATATTCACTTCTTACCTATGGATATGACTACTTTTCCGTCTTAGACTTCCAGATTCTCAATGGTGAGAAACACACCTCGGTCGCCGTTACTTACAAGCACTTGGTCATCGGTCTTTGGAGTTCTGTTCTTATTTTACCTCGTTCCTCGTCCTTTCTACATCCGAGTCTTTCACAGTCCCGTCATTTATAATACTCATATCCTTGGCTACCCATGCCGTGGCCTATTCTTATTTCCTTCTTCCGATTACCTTTTCTTTCCTTACACTCGCTATCATTTCCGTTATTATGTAACCCTCATTCCAAACTTCTCACAGACTCAATAAGTCTTCCTTATTCGTTTTATAGCTCACTTTCCCGTTTCACGCTTACCTTTATATTCTAGCTACATGGGTCGTATCATGGCTTTGGCCATTTCCCTGCTACACTTTACTTATTTCCATAGCAATTCTCATCATATCCACGTTATGTCTTATTCATGATCAATCCTATAATGTAGCACTCCTTAATCCTTTACCTTTTCTGATCAACTTTATCCTGAACGTTTCACAAGCTGTCTTATCAGTACATTCATATCCATCACAATTCTTTTCCTCCGTACTCTTGTCTTAATCACACTATTGCTTCCCTTAGCTATAAGCTCATCATAATTCATCCTCGCTTATTAATTCGCCTAAGATACCTTTAAATAACATTCCATCAAGATTTACCAAATTTTTTCCCCGAATCATCTCTTAAGAGTACAAGACCTCTCCAAATTCTTTTTACCATATCGGTATCGACCTTCTAATTATTATTATCCCCAATTCAAATAATTAACTTCTTTCTCGGTGTCGGCCGTACTCGTAGCTTAGTCAAATCTTGCCATTGATATTGGCACGACCTTTCAGGACATATTGCAAACTTATATCTCATTCTCTCTTCATTTCTAGGAAAATTTCGGCAGAGTCTCCTCTGTAATTGTTACTATCTCAAAACCTGTACGTTAGAAATACCAACAATGCCTCACAGGGCCAACATATGTATATCATATCATATCATATTGCAGCCACACAGGGCTCCCAATATCATCAACAGTACAACAATAAGGAACATACCTCGTATGCCAAACTCAAACGGCACATGTTACACTTTCTTGTTTACTTTCCCTTTTAATTTTCAACTTGTATTTCAATCGTACTTCGATAGCTTACCCGACATATATCTTTCATACCTTCGCTTACTTGCGTACTTTGTAACTTCCAATATCGCTAGTTACTTTCTTCTGTCGATGCCATTCTCCTGCTACAATCAAAGGTTAGTGCAGGTATCTCATTTCCTATGACTCGGCTCTATGGCACGATCTAAGAAGTGAAAGAAGAGTAACCATCCTAGATGGCTCGTAGCCTCCCGTTTATAAATGTGGCCGCTTCACACCATAAACAGGACTTACCGGACACGACTTTGCGTACAACCCCTAGGGACGAACTCGCTCGATACCAATTTGTCACACCCTTAATCCGATAGGGCGTGGACCCTTACGTAGGGCCGAGCGAACCCGCTGAAGCTCGTAACACTCAAAATCATACTGGGCCCTTAAATCATAACATAAATACATAATGAAAGTTTTTCGGAAATCAAACATGCTTTTCATGTTTTTCAAATCAAGTAAAGCCTGTAATCGCATGAAATCTGTAATATAATGCAAACTAGTACATCGGCTTATAGAGCCACTTTCAAAACTGACATACCACATACGTGACTCTGTCTGCAAAGTCTCTAACATGATCCAAGACAACATAATACATATGCTCTGACTCGGCAAAGACCCCAAGAAGAAATGGAGCTTGCCAATCCCACTGGAACACCTTCTTCTAACATCTTCTACTCATTTGGGTGTACCTGCGCGGCATGAAACACAGCCCCCAAAGAAAGGGGGTCAGTACGGAATATGTACTGAGTATGCAAAGCATGAAGTACAAGAACAGGATCATAATCAAAGTAGGAATTACAAAGACAAGTATAACAACCAGAAAATCATAAGACTTGCCTTTGAAAACATATGTCATGCATGTCATTATCATAAAACCATCATGTGTACCTATAGCGTGTCCCGGCCCTCTAGTGAGGGACTCGGTAAATAAAATCATCATATGCATATCAATTATCGAAAATCACATGCGAAGTACAGAAAACAAGTATAATAATCAGAATGCCAGAATGCTTACTTCTGAACATAAATCATACATGTCAAAAACATATATCATATGCGGTCCATAATGGGACCCGGCGGACGGAACATGGTCGGCCCTCCAATCTTGGGCGCCATAACTCATCATACTTCGAAAATTTTGCATATCTCCGAACACATCATCCTCCGTATCACATCATAATTCGAAACACATCATACTTCTCGGATCTCATCATACTTCGTATCATATCGTATTTCGAACTCATCATACTTCGGAAAACTCATCATACTTCGGAATATAACATAATGCGCACGATACATACCGGCCCGGACTCGGCGAAGGGAATTAACAATAGTGTGCACAAGCGAATCGGGGAAACTATATGCAATTTAAAACATTTATAAACCAAGATCTAAACATTTATAAAGATAAAATAATCAATTTACAAACTAAGGCAATAGTATCATTTACAAACCATTCGAACATATAGTCATGCTAAGTTTGTTCAAAAAGTCATTAAAACCAAACGTAAGTAAAATCTCGGGGCCCACGGATGATAAACATATCAAAAAAAATCGATCCAAACCCCCCACGTCTATGAAAGTTAAAGTTATTATTTGTTATAGAAACTTCCTACGAATGTTTCATGGCAATCCGAGACCATATATGGAAGTTACGACCTTTCGTAGTTATAGAGTCTTTTACGAACAAAATCTCTTTATTTTGCAATATTGAAATATAATCATACAAAGGACACACGACCGTAGTTCAAATACATTAAGAATATGAATATCAAGAAACATATAAGGATCGTAAACATACTCGGATCATAAGAGTAGAGTTACCTCGAGGCCCGCATCATAGCCTAATTACAACTAAGACATGTCAAAAGAAAGAAAGGTTAAGCTTTACATACCTCGTCCGCTTCCTAAGCTAATCCAAACTGAAGTGTCGGCTTCCCAAAATCAACAACAACGTCATTAAGCATCAAACATTAGTCACCATCACTTAGGGACCCAATTCCAAGCTAGCACTTTATCTACAGAAATTTGGACAGCATTTCCCCTATAAATCCAACAACCCCGAGAATTCAACTCGGCCCAATTCATCAACAACAATACCAACAATCATACAAGCAACATCAATAATAAATTCATAACGCATTCTAACATTAGTAGCTCCTTTTTACATACTTCGACGACTTTCCATTTTCATTCAATTCAACCACATATGGTCAAACCAACATCCGACGATCACATGTTCAATTACTAATCCGAAACCATTCAAACAAAATTCAAGAACATTTCAAACAATACGCACAATATTCAAAACAACCCATCCAATACACCATGGAACCCGAAACCTTCCCAACTCAACATGAATAACAATAACATATTTCTTTCTTCCAAGACTCATAAACTACATCGACAATCCACACGTTTACAACATTATCTTCATAATTACAAGAAAGCATATTAAAATCACATTAACTTCCATACGGCCCACACGATTACAACTTCAATCTTGAACCATTAAATCTTCACTTTACATCATAAAATCCACAACAACGTCAACTAGAATACTTAATAACATTAGTTCGTTTCTCCCACACCATACACACCTACACGGCCAAACTTCCACAAACAGAACTTCATAGTTTAATTCATTTCTACATAACACAACATGCACAAACACCTATAAAACATGTAAAGAAGATCAAAGCTCACCTTCTTCCCGTAACTTTTTCCACTCGGCTAGGGTGTTTATGGCAACAACGAACGGTTTATTCGCTCCAACGACTACTCCACGTTGTAGAGGACCCTCCAATTAGTAGAAAAGCTTGAAGGAATCAATTTTTATTGATCAAATTCTCAAGGACCATTTTCGGCCAAGCTCTTGGCCGAATGGTTTCTTCCTTTCTCTCCAAGTTTTCTTAAATTTTCTAGAGTTGCAAAATGATGGCTTGTGTCTTAATTGGTCATCATATATATATATATATATATATATATATATATATATATTTATGGGCACATGGCCGGTCATGCTCTCTTTTCTTTTCTTTTTTTTTTCTCCAAATTTCTAGAACTTGCTAAGACTTGGAAAGATGACTAATGTTATGTCTTGCTTTGTCATCCATTATATATATATATATATATATATATATATATATATATATATATATATATATATATATATATATATATATACATTTCATGGCATAAGATAATTGGGCCAAGTCATGGGTGGAACCCACATGGACCCCACGGCCACATGGCCACTTATGGCCTTTTTATGAAATAATTTTTGCAACTCCTAGCCTCTCATTTTCTTATTCCAAATTTGACCTTTAATGCTCCATACCAATAAAAGGATAAATATGCAACTTATGCATTCTTAACAAAATCGGAAAAATATAACCTTGTCCTTAACTTTCCGCAATTTACTCGGAATATCCCTTTGTACAAAATACGGGATATAACATCCTTCCCCCCTTTAGAACATTCGTCCTCGAATGTTCAATTGGTCTTATAGGGTCTCATAAGCACTTCGGGGGAGTTCCTTTTATGGCTGTCACATACCGCTCATTCATTAATCCTTATGTTCTACCTTGCCTTCTCTTCTCTTGTCTTTCGACCGGTATCGCGATAGATCTTTAGTTTAACCATAGTCGTATCCCAGTTGTCTTCAACACTAATTCTATTTTGGTAATTAGCTGAAACCATCGTTACATTCTTCCGCAATGCTCCCAAAATATCACAACTGCATTGTCGTTGCTAAGGCTTTACTCTTCTTATCGAGTACTTACTTAGTCTTATTCTTAGCATACCAATACTTGCAGACGGCATCACTATCCTTGTATAACTTATATAAAGTACGTTCAATCTTAGTCACGATCTTTTCTTCTCTTGGTTCATACTACTTCACAGCTCCCCTCCGTACCAATATTCGCTGATAGGCTATCTTGTCATACTCCTCCCCCCTATCGTATCATTTAAGATCTCTATAATTAATTCTCAGCATTGTTCCAATTACCATCCTGACTCCTACCCCTCTATCGCTGACTTTTAGATCCTACTAACTTGTCTCGGCAAAGAATCTTACCTGTAGCCCAAGCGTCCGTATCCAAGGTATTGTAGTATTGATTGCCTTTATCTTACACTTGCATCTCTCGCGTTCGCTTCCCCCCTTTTGGGGTATACTTATACCATTACCCGATTATACTTGCCCTGTTCGATTAGTGCCTTCCAATTACCGCCCCGTTCTACGCGACCTCTTAAGGTTTCTGCCCACTTCGCAGACTCTAATTTTCCTCAGATTAATCTAGCTTCTTATTTGCTTCTTACGTCTGAATTTGTAAGACTTTCAGAAAACTTCCCAGGGGGGTCACCCATCCTAAAATTTCTCTCACTCCAGCGCGCTTAAGTTTGGGACTCTGATGAAATACGATGCTTTAATGCCGGTGTAATTGCGTCCACTTCACCGCATGACCTTCATCACATAATCTGAAGTAAGTTGGAGTCTTAACAGATTTCGAAACGTCTTTATACGCGTTTCCCTCCGAATTAGAAGGGTCCGTTACTCTCCCGACTTCCCAATTACTATTTTACCCCTTTCCACTTCTTGATATTCACTTCTTACCTATGGATATGACTACTTTTCCGTCTTAGACTTCCAGATTCTCAATGGTGAGAAACACACCTCGATCGTCGTTACTTACAAGCACTTGGTTATCGACCTTTGGTGTTCTGTTCTTATTTTACCTCGTTCCTCGTCCTTTCTACATCGGAGTCTTTCACAGTCCCGTCATTTATAATACTCATATCCTTGGCTACCCATGCCGCGGACGATGCTTATTTCCTTCTTCCGATTACCTTTTCTTTCCTTACACTCGCTATCATTTTAGTTATTATGTAACCCTCATTCCAAACTTCTCCTACAGGACTCAATAAGTCTTCCTTATTCGTTTTATAGCTCACTTTCCCATTTTACACTTACCTTTATACTCTAGCTACATGGGTCGTATCATGGCTTTGGCCATTCCCCTGTTAGACTTTACTTATTTCCATAACAATTCTCATCGTATCCACGTTATGTCTTATTCCTGATCAATCCAATAATGTAGCACTCCTTAATCCTTTACCTTTTCTGATCAACTTTATCCTGAACGTTTCACAAGCTGTCTTATCAGTACATTCATATCCATCACAATTCTTTTCCTCCGTACTCTTGTCTTAATCACACTATTGCTTCCCTTAGCTATAAGCTCATCATAATTCATCCCTGCTTATTAATTCAGTCGGTACCTTAAATAACATTCCATCAAGATTTACCAGCTCTTTCCTGAATCATCTCTTAAGAGTACAAGACCTCTCCAAATTCTTTTTACCATATCGGTATCGACCTTCTAATTATTATTATCCCCAATTCAGCAATTAACTTCTTTCTCGGTGTCGGCCGTACTCGTAGCTTAGTCAAATCTTGCCATTGATATTGGCACGACCTTTCAGGACATATTGCAAACTTATATCTCATTCTCTCTTCATTTCTAGGAAAATTTCGGCAGAGTCTCCTCTGTAATTGTTACTATCTCAAAACCTGTACGCAGGAAATACCAACAATGCCTCACAGGGCCAACATATGTATATCATATCATATCATATTGCAGCCACACAGGGCTCCCAATATCATCAACAGTACAACAATAAGGAACATACCTCGTATGCCCAACTCAAATGGCACCTGTTACATTTTCTTGTTTACTTTCCCTTTTAATCTTCAACTTGTATTTCAATCGTACTTCGATAGCTTACCCGACATATATCTTTCATACCTTCGCTTACCTGCGTACTTTGTAACTTCCAATATCGCTAGTTACTTTCTTTTGTCAATGCCATTCTCCTGCTACAATCAAAGGTTAGTGCAGGATATCTCATTTCCTATGACTTGGCTCTATGGCACGATCTAAGAAGTGAAAGAAGAGTAACCATCCTAGATGCCCCGTAGCCTCCCGTTTGAAAATGTGGACGGCTTCACACCATAAACAGGACTCTACTGGACACGACTTTGCAGACAACCCCTAGGACGAACTATTCTGATACTTATGTCACACCCTTAATCCGATAGGGTGTGATGGGCACCCGACCCTTACGTAGGGCCGAACGAACCCGCTGACGCTCGTAACACTCAAAATCATACTGGGCCCTTAAATCATAACATAAATACATAATGAAAGTTTTTCGGAAATCAAACATGCTTTTCATGTTTTTCAAATCAAGTAAAGCACCGTAATCGCATGAAATCGTAATATAATGCAAACTAGTACATCGGCTTATGGAGCCGCTTTCAAAACTGACATACAACATACGTGACTCTGTCTGCAAAGTCTCTAACATGATCCAAGACAACATAATACATATGCTCTGACTCGGCAGCACCCCAGGAAGAAATGGAGCTTGCCAATCCCGCTGGAACACCTTCTTCTAACATCTTCTACTCATCCGGGTGTACCGCGCGCATGAAACGCAGCCCGAAGAAAGGGGGTCGATGGAATATGTACCGAGTATGCAAAGCATGAAGTACAAGAAATGTGATCATAATCAAAGTAGGAATTACGAGAGACAAGTATAACGACCGTAAAATCATAAGACTTGCCTTTGAAAACATATGTCATGCATGTCAATATCATAAAACCATCATGTGTACCTATAGCGTGTCCCGGCCTCTAGTGGGGGACTCGGTAAATAAAATCATCATATGCATATCAATTATCGAAAATCATATGCGAAGTACATAAAACAAGTATAATAATCAGAATGCTTACTTCTGAACATAAATCATACATGTCAAAAACATATATCATATGCGGTCCATAATGGGACCCGGCGGACGGAACATGGTCGCCCCTCCTGTCTTGGGCACCATAACGCATCATACTTCGAAAGTTTTCCATATCTCCGAACACATCATCCTCCGTATCACATCATAATTCAGAAACACATCATACTTCGGATCTCATCATACTTCGTATCATATCGTAATTTGGAACTCATCATACTTCGGAAAACTCATCATACTTCGGAATATAACATAATGCGCACGATAAATACCATCCCGGGACTCGGCGAAGGTATTAACAATAGTGTGCACGAGCAAAATCGTGGGAAACTATATGCAATTTAAAACATTTACCAAGACTCGATAAAATAATCAAAACGAATTATCATTTACAAACCAGGACAATAGTCATGCTAAGTTTGTTCAAAAAGTCATTAAAACCAAACGTAGAAAAATCATATGCATAACGATCCCACGGGCAAGTATCAACTCGATCCGAACTTTAAAAAAAAATCGTCTATGAAAGTTAAAGTCGTTACTCGTTATAGAAACTTCTACGAACGTTTCATGGCAATCCGAGACCATATATGGAAGTTACGACCTTTCGTAGTTATAGAGTCTTTTACGAACAAAATCTCTTTATGCAATATCTGAAATATAATCATACAAAGGACACACGAGCCGTAGTTCAAATACATTAAGAGTGCGGATATCAAGAAGTATATAAGATCGTAAACATACTCGGATCTCATGAGTAGAGTTAACTCGAGACTTGCATCATAGCCTAATTACAACTAAGACATGCCAAAAGAAAGAAAGGTTAAGCTTTACATACCTCGTCCGCTTCTTAAGCTAATCCAAACTTAAGTGTCGGCTTCCCAAAATCTACAACAACGTCATTAAGCATCAAACATTAGTCACCATCACTTAGGGACCCAATTCCAAGCTAGCACTTTATCTACAGAAATTTGGGCAGCATTTCCCCTATAAATCCAACAACCCCGAGAATTCAACTCGGCCCAATTCATCAACAATAATACCAACAATCATACAAGCAACATCAATAATCAATTCAAAACGCATTCTTACATTAGTAGCTCCTTTTTACATACTTCGACGACTTTCCATTTTCATTCAATTCAACCACATATGTTCAAACCAACATCGACGATCACATGTTGAATTACTAATCCGAAACCATTCAAACAAAATTCAAGAATATTTCAAACATTCCGCGCAATATTCAAAACAACCCATCCAATACACCATGGAACCCGAAACCTTCCCAACTCAACATGAATAACAATAACATATTTCTTTCTTCCAAGACTCATAAATTACATCGACAATCCACACGTTTACAACATTATCTTCATAAATACAAGAAAGCATATTAAAATCACATTAACTTCCATACGGCCCACAAAATTACAACTTCAATCTTGAACCATTAAATCTTCACTTTACATCATAAAATCCACAACAACGTCAACTAGAATACTAAATAACATTAGTTCGTTTCTCCCACACCATACACACCTACACGGCCAAACTTCCACAAACACAACTTCATAGTTTCATTCATTTCTACATATCACCACTTGCACAAACACCTATAAAACAAGTAAAGAAGATCAAAGCTCACCTTCTTCCCGTAACTTTTTCCACTCGGCTAGGGTGTTTATGGCAACAACGAACGGTTTATTCGCTCCAACGACTACTCCACGTTGTAGAGGACCCTCCAATTAGTAGAAAAGCTTGAAGGAACCAATTTTTCTTGATCAAATTCTCAAGGACCATTTTCGGCCAAGCTCTTGGCCGAATGGTTTCTCCCTTTCTCTCCAAGTTTTCTTGAATTTTCTAGAGTTGCAAAATGATGGCTTGTGTCTTATTTGGTCATCATATATATATATATATATATATATATATATTTTTTTTGGCCTTTCTTTTTCTTTTTTCTCCAAATTTCTAGAACTTGCTAAGACTTGGAAAGATGACTAATGTTATGTCTTGCTTTGTCATCCATTATATATATATATATATATATACATATAACTCCTACAAATATGAGGTGAACACATATACATTTCATGGCATAAGATAATTGGGCCAAGTCATGGGTGGGACCCACATGGACCCCACGGCCACATGGCCACTTATGGCCTTTTTATGAAATAATTTTTGCAACTCCTAGCCTCTCATTTTCCTTATTCCAAATTTGCCCTTTAATGCTCCATACCAATAAAAGGATAAATATGCAACTTATGCATTCTTAACAAAATCGGAAAAATATAACCTTGTCCTTAACTTTTCGCAATTTACTCGGAATATCCCTTTGTACAAAATACAGGATATAATAGTATAGAAGTAATATATTTTAAAGGACAAGGCGGTACTGAGTTAAGAATAGGGTTCCTTGCACGAGAAAAGAAGGATTGATTATAAAACGGGAGATAATATGATAAATTGAGGAGGAAAGAATGTAAAGGAATAAGTATGGGTATAGAAAGAAAAGAAATATGCGAAGTACGCGCGCTTAAGAAGTAGTCGTATTATGAGAAAAGAAAGATGCATCTCCTACGAATATCCTATACCAAGACAAAACGAGTAAAGTATATAAAGGAATAAGTTGGAAAGAAAAATGTGGCCATGAGTTATGAGTTTGCCGTTCGACAATAAAGCGATAAAGCAAGGCAATCATCAACGACAAATACGATATGGTTACGATTGGTTTTGAAATCAATGTTGAGTGCAACACAAGAGTAAAAGAGTATGAGGCATAAGGGGTATTAGCTGTGCATGTGTCACACCCCAATTCCGATAGGGCATGATGGGCAACCAACTCTTACTTAGAGCTGAGCGAACCCTCTGGCATTCACATAATGTAACTGGACATATAAAAAAAATTCAGAAATATAACAAAGTACTTTCCGTCAACCCATAGAAATTTGCGAACGATACTCAATTAATCAAAAACCGATTAAGTCAAGCTGACATATCGGCCTACATGGTCGCTTTACTCAACACATGACATCTTAACATACTAACCACGGGACAATCGTCTCGCAAAGTCTCTAAGAGTAAACACTTGAATCATATGAATGGATGTGGCCCCGACATACCCATACACACACATGATAACCATAATGCCTCGGCACTGCTCCCAAGGAGAAGAAAATGGAGTTTGCAATCCCACCGATAATAACCATCCTAGTCGAATACTTTTACCTCGCAAAACAATCTGGCCGATCATGCGGCATGAACACACAGCCTGTGCAAAGGGACGTCGCATGAACAATGTACCGAGTATGTAAGGCATCGAACATCAAGTGCGTGATGGATCATGAAAACCAAGATCAATAATTGAATGCATCCATGGCTAACATCTGAGAATATCTGCGTAACTTTATATGACTGAAACTGACTCTATGGCGTATGATAGGCATAGATTATAATATATTGATAGTGTTATGGAACGTACAACCCGATCCATATATAATATAATAATGCCGAGGAACGTACGGCCCGATCCATATATAATATAATAATGCCGAGAAACGTATGACCCGATCCATATATAATATAATAATCATATATATACCGTATCCGGCCCTCTAGTGAGGGACTCGGTGAATAATGCAATGAAACTATGCACGAATATATACCCGGCCCGGGACTCGGTGAATGATATATTAACAGCATGCACGAGTAGAATATCATGAGCAACCATATGAAAACTATATCATCATCTGGGACTTAATAGAATGATTAGAATGAACCGACACTTGAGAGTCAAAGACAACTGTCATGTCAAGTACCGCTGAGAACTAGAATTCATTGGAGTCATGTATGTTCATCGTTCGCTCATTTATGTAATTCATGCCAAAAAGAAAGAAGGGATAGCCTTAACATACCTTATCCGCTCCAAGCTAACCACAAACCAGATCCCGGACTTCCCAATCTACAACAACATTAGTGATATCAAGTATTAACTATATTACACTCAGAATCCAAAGTCTAAACTAGCACGTTACTAAAAAAAAAAAAAATTCGGCAACATTTCCCCTGAAAACTTAACAATCCCCGAGATTCCAATTCCGCAAAAATATCAACCACAATACCAACAACAACAACACCAACAATTTCATATCAAGCTAGAATCAAATCCACCTCTAGATCACTCTCAAAACTGCCCACAATTACAATATCAACTATTTTCCATTAAAAAAAAAAAAGGAAATTATCTCAACAACACAACAATAACAAGTTCCAAAACAGCCACCAAACAACCCATAAGCTAACAACAACATCAAAAATGATTTCCCGCTATTAATCGCGTGTTATATCCCGTATTTTGGTACATTGGGGTAATCCGAGTTAGTCATGATAAGTTAAGGACAAGGTTGTAATTTCTTTCGATTTTGTTAAAAGTGCATAAGTTGCATATTCATCTTTTCATTGGCATGGAGTGTTAAGGGTAAAATTGGAATAAGAAAAATTTGGGGTCAAAAGTGAATTATGGGAAGTTAGGCATTTTATGAGAATTTGGGGCTAGAAGTGAAATTTTGGAAATTTGATATTTCATGAAAATGGCCATATGTGGCCATGTGTGGGTGTGGGCCATAGGGCCACATGTGTGAATTATATATGTGGAGAAAGAAACTAATTTAAGTCATCTTCATCATTTGTTATCTCTTAGAATTTTCAAGAAGCTTGGAGAGCAAAAGGAGAAGGCCATTCGGCCATTGAAGGAAAAATTTGAAGACCAAAAATTCTCTCCAAAAAATATTTTCTTCTAGGTTTTCAACTCATTGGAAGGTCCTAAACAACATGGAGTTATTGTTGAAGCAAGCAAGGTGTTTTGTTCTTGAAGTTCTCATCCTAGCCGAATGAGGAGGTTGAGAGGAAAAAGGTAAGGTTCAATCTTATTTTACATGTGTTATAGATGATATGTGCATGTTGTAATACGTAGAAGTGGATGAAAATCATGAAAGTAGGGAGTTGTTGTTGTGGCCGTGAGTGTGGGTTGTTTGTATAGAAGGAATGAATTGAATTTACTTGGTATGTTAGTTGTTGTTGTTATGGATTATGTGATGTAGAAAGGAATGAAATTCATAAAAGTTTGAATATTGAGGATTGGCCGTGTGTATGTGACATTATGTAGGAGTGAAGGACTAATTTTATTTAGCATGTTTAGATTGTTGTTGTTGTGGATTTATGATGAACAAAATGAAGAATTAATGCATTAAGTTGAAGGTAAAGTTGTATATGGGTTGTTTTGGAAGCCAATGTAATCTTAATATAGTTTCTTGTAATTATGAGATTGATGTTGTTAAAGTATGGATTGTTAGTATGGTTTATGAATTTGGAAGGAAGAAAATGTATTGTTGTTGTTCTTATGGAAATTTGAGGTATCGGGTGGAGTAGAGTATTAATTGGATTGTTTGAATATTGTGCGGATTGTTGGAAATGTTCTTGAATCGTGTTTGAATGGTTTTGGATTGGTATTTGAATATGCGGTCGTTGATGTTAGTTTGAATATATGAAGTTGAATGGAATATGCATGAATGTTGTCGAATTATGTAGAAAGGAATTATTAATGTTAGAATGCGTTTGGAATTGCTTATGGATATTGTTGATGTGGTTGTTGGTATTGTTGTTGGATATTTAGCCGAGTTGAATTCTCGGGGTGTTAAGTTTACAGGGGAAATGCTGCCCAAATTTCTGTAAATAAAGTGCGAACTTAAAATGGGATTCCGAGATGCCTATGACTAATGTTTGGTGTCTAATGACGTGTTGTGATACAAGCCGAGCTTCATCAAGAATATCCATTTCAAGCCAAGCTAGGGATCACGTCTGATACAAGACCAATTCCATCGAGCTTCATGAAAATGGAGTCTTTGAAGATCATGGGAGGTCCACATAGGATGGCCTTCAAGATATGGGAGATAGCTTTGATGGAAGGCTTTAAGAGTCGCCATTGAAGGCCAATCCTTGAATTGAAGACTACACTAAGAAGACTAGCCAAACAAGGCCCTTACTTCATTAAGGGTAGCATTGTAATTGCCATTAGTCTTCTTTACTTAGCTTGTATATATAGCTTGTCTTTCATTTCATTTAGGGACTTTTTGATGAATTATGAATATTTTGAGTGTTTTTAGGGTTATCTCTAGAGAGAGAAACTTGTGAGAAGCCTTTGGTAGGCTCTTGTTGATTATTGATTGTGAGAGGATTGGTTGCTTGGGAATTCAATTCCCTTGAGGTCATCCTAAGAGGTTGGTGCTATCTAGAGTGTAATTAGGAGGTCTTGGTTATTAAAGAACCTTGGTTGCCTAATTGTGCCTATTTTTGTGTCAATCTATCTATCTTTCTTTTCCTTTTGTTTATCTTCTTAATTTCTCGTTTCCGCATATCCGTTCTTGTATCAATAGGATTGGTTGCTTGGGAATTCAATTCCCTTGAGGTCATCCTAAGAGGTTGGTGCTATCTAGAGTGTAATTAGGAGGTCTTGGTTATTAAAGAACCTTGGTTGCCTAATTGTGCCTATTTTTGTGTCAATCTATCTATCTTTCTTTTCCTTTTGTTTATCTTCTTAATTTCTCGTTTCCGCATATCCGTTCTTGTATCAATTGGTATCAGAGCCTAAATTAGGTTTGTTTCAACAAATCTAGCTTGGGATTTGATTCTACAAAAAAAAAAAAAAATCGAAATTCAAAAAAAAAAAAATCTGAAATTTGAAAATTCAAATTCGTGCTTGATCCGTCCTTGTTTGTTGTTTTTGACACTAGATTTGAGTTCCCTAGTGTTTTTTGAGTCTAGATCTTGAGTTTCAAGTTATTTGGAGTCATATTGAGTCATTTACCATTGTTGGAGCTTGAAGGTTTTAGAACTTGAATGTGGGTTTTGAAGAAGTAGAAATTAGAGCTTGAAAGTCATTGGGTTGTATTCTCCTAGTGAAGAAGGTTAAGAATCCAAAATTTGAAGTGATTTGGAGTATTTTTGAAGGATCTACCATTTTTGCTATTTGAAGCTTTGAAGAACTCAAGAACTTGAAAAGTGGGTCTTGTGATTTGGTTGAAATTGAAGGTTGAAACCTATTGGGTTTTGTTCTCTACATCAAAGAGAACTTAAATCCGAAATTTGAGCTAATTTGGAGTTGGTTTGAGGGTAGTTGAATTTTTTAATTTTTGTGTTCTTGAAGACCTTCAAATCTTCATAAGAAGAAGACTCTCCAAAGGGCTATTTGATCCAAAAGTTGCCAAATAAAGTTGTGAAAAAGTGTTTGTGGGCCCAAAGTAAAAAAAAAAAAAAAATCGAAATACTTACTTTAAATTTCTGATTTTCAAAAAAAAAAAAGAGATTGCCACGTCATCTCGGCGCACTGTCGGCCATCAGCGTCCGATGACGCCAATGACGCGCCTCCCCGACGGCGCGTGGGGGCCAAATTCGAGAGAGTGGGAGTTTTGACACTTAGAAAAATTTCTAAGTGTTGGCAGATTTTGGTCCAACTTTGAGAGGGCATATCTGTGTGTATAAGGAGTTACCGGACCCATGATATATGTAAATTCAAGTTCAGAGAGTCTACTTTCCGAATCAACAAGCTGTTCATCAACCAGAGGTCTGTAGAAAAAGTTATAGGCGTTATAAAAATATGCTGCAAGCTGTTCCGAATTTCTAAGTGTTGGTCAAAACTTCCAAAAATTTGTGTAAGTGTTTGGCTAAGGTTTGCTCACTTCTTCTTCTCATTTCTTTGATTCTCACTAGCTAATTAACAACTAGTAATTGATTCTTACTTGGTTGTTAATTAGTTCTGAGTCCTTTCTTTCAATTCTTTTCGTTCTTTTCTCGTTTTACAACATCGTTAATTTCTTGATTCAAGTGCGTTTGCTTTAAATTGAGTCGTCCTTTCTTTCTTCGAGTCAACAAGAATCCATTCCGACCTCAAGTAGCAATTGTGCACCTTGCAAGCAACCGAATCCAATCGAGAATCAACATCGGCCAATCCATTTGAGTGGTAAAAGGCAAAGAGTGTGTGAGTTCATTTGAGTGGTTCTAGCCGAGCACAAAGCGAGTGTAAACACGAAAAGTGGTGAGGTTTCTTTACTACTAACGTGTTTGCTAAGTGTTCTTGCAGGTGTACTTCTCATGGATTCCGATTCATGTGGTGGCGATTATGATTGTTATGATGATGATGATGGGTTGTAGTTATGAAGGGGAGGACTATGGGAGCTATCAAGTGTGACGATGGGGAATATGAGGGCTATATGGAAATGGTGATCATGAGGAAGTTCGGGGAGAAAATTACCATTTTGAAGGAGAATATGAAGAAAGTGGGTACTCATAGGTCTCACGAGGAAGATGGGGATGAAGAAGAACCTTGTTATGCTTCACATGATGAAGGTGAAGGTTCTTGTGCTATACATCATGATGATGAAGATGACTCGAGATACGACTCTCCCTTCACACGTGCCTTATGGGTCTTATGGGGAAAATCCTTATACAAATAAGACTTGTGGAGGGTATGTCGATGGAGGTAGTGGAAGTGCTAATGTTGATTATGGAAGGACTTCTAGTGGGCATGCATATGCTCCTCTTGTAGTAATTCCTATTCGAAGCAAAGTGGCATGAGTGGGAATGTGAGTACGAGTTGGGGTCATCCTATACAAAAGAAGTGTGGTCCCCACGATGGGCGATTCATGGGAGACCAAGGTGAACATTGGTAGTAGTGAGGTATTTCTCATGCTTGATGACGATTGTTATACAAATTTCATCACCCCTCGTGCGGTTGAAGTGTTAAGGTTACCTTGTGCGATCCCGAAATCCTTTATTATGATGAGGGAGGATATTGGGTTGATAGGAAGGTGATGGTATCCATTTCACTTGGCGAGTACCAAGGAGGTTTGGTGTGATGTCTTCCAATGGATAATTGTCATGTATGTTTAGGAGTCCCTTGGTTCCAAAAGCATGGAATCCCACATGAACAAGATTGGCATCGATTTGTAGTGCATACTTACTAGGTTTGGTGTGATGTGCTTCCATGCATACTTACTAGGAAGAGTCCAAGTGCAAAAGTACGAGATACCCATGTGAAATGGCCTACCTTGGCTAGGGAAGCTAGTGGAGAAGAATATGAGAAATGGGAGTCCATAATAGATGAAATCTTCGCTAGCTACAACTATTCACAAGAAATGAAGATGGACTTAGCCGTTCAAACTTTTGACTCAAAGCTTGTCAAATATTGGGAGTATGTGAAATGTTGTGGGAGACAGTAGAGTCCCATCAAGAATTGGGAGGACATGAAAAGGATATTGAGAAGCTAATATCCCAAGCCACATGTGAGAAGAATGAATCTTTGAGGGTACCTCTTTGAGAGAACCCCATGCTTGAAGGCAAGGACGGCCACAACCATTTCTTCCATTGGTCAAAGGATTGTGAACACAAGGTAAGATCACTTATCCTTATACTCCTACATCTTCGTATGATTTTAATGTCAAGTAAAGTATGAAAGTTAGTTTACCTTGCGTTAAGCCTAATGCTTCTTTGCCGTGTATTGGTAATGCCATTATTGAAAGTGTTCCCACACTAGTTGATCCTATTGATGACCAAATTGATCCTTCTTGTAAGGATGATTTGTGTCCATCTAGTGTTGACACTTGCACTTTGAATGATAGTGCATTATCGAATGAAGGTGCTCAAACACTAGTTGATCCTTTAGATGGCCAAATTGATTCTTCTTCTAAGATCGATTTGTGTCCACCTAAAGGTTGACACTTGTGAATTAATTGCAGAACAATGTCACGTGGTCATCATGTTAGTAATTCTTGCGAGTTTGACATACTACCAACTTCGCGTTGAAACTTGTATTGATCAACTTGCTTGTAATGATAATTCACTACTTGAAGATCTTTGTGATGTGTTTAATGTACCTTCTAGTTAGTGATGATGTTGATATAGTTAGTCAATTGAAAGAATATGACATCTCACCCTTGTTTGTTTCATGTCAAAATGGGTCTCTTGATCGTACTTTAGTGTCATGTGATAAGACTCCAACTTGTAGTGGTGATGAGTGTCATGTAGATAGTCATGGCCGAAAATGCATTGAAAGATGACATTGGTTCTTTTGAGAGTGAAATGACATGCTGACTCTCATTGTTTATGGATTACTCTCTTGTAAAGGATAATGTTTTATTTGAGGATGACATGACTATTGAGAGTAAAGTATCTAGTGGAATGTTTTGTAATGTTGAAAGTGTGGCCACTTTTGGTGACTACATGGTATTTGAAAATCCACTATGGGATGATAACACTCTTCCCTAGGATGAATCCTCCCTTGGTGAATTGTGATCAACTTATTGGGAGGGGAAGTGTTGAAGGAAGGTGAAACTTGTCTCGCAAATTGCTAATTCTTCCTTGGGTATTAGAATAGTAGTAGTATCGACCATGCTCTTGAGTTTCATAGTGAAACTACATTTGAGGACACCCTAAATGAAGTTATTTTGCGTGACACCTTTCTTTATTATCTTTTGCTTATGATGACATTCATGATCTTTTTGGGAGTCATCTTATGGAGGCGAGGTCCTATTAGGGGTACTCCTGTTACCTTGCCCGTGATATGTGGGTAACTTTTCACTTTGACCCCGGTGAAGTCTTAACTTGGTGTGAATGGTATCGTTTTTGCAATTGAAGATCATTTGTATGTCCCGCCAACTTGGTGTCTTGACACCATCGTCTTTTAGAATATCCTCGTTTCTTAATCTTTTGGTTAGCCAAGCTCTTAGTGCTCTACTTGAGAGCTTATTTTGCTTGAAAATGATTGATACTTGGCTATACGACAAATTTGTGCTTACTTGGCATAGTGGTAGGTTAGTCCACCATAACACTAACCCTCATCCGTTGAGGACTTGGTTTTGTTTTGTCTCCTTTATGGTTTTGCAAGGTTTAGATTCGAGGACGAATCCTTTTCAAGAAGGGGGGAGAATGATACAAGACCAATTCCATCGAGCTTCATGGAAATGGAGTCTTTGAAGATCATGGGAGGTCCACATAGGATGGCCTTCAAGATATGGGAGATAGCTTTGATGGAAGGCTTTAAGAGTCGCCATTGAAGGCCAATCCTTGAATTGAAGACTACACTAAGAAGACTAGCCAAACAAGGCCCTTACTTCATTAAGGGTAGCATTGTAATTGCCTATTAGTCTTCTTTACTTAGCTTGTATATATAGCTTGTCTTTCATTTCATTTAGGACTTTTTGATGAATTATGAATATTTTTAGTGTTTTTAGGGTTATCTCTAGAGAGAGAAACTTGTGAGAGGCCTTTGGTAGGCTCTTGTTGATTATTGATTGTGAGAGGATTGGTTGCTTGGGAATTCAATTCCCTTGAGGTCATCCTAAGAGGTTGGTGCTATCTAGAGTGTAATTAGGAGGTCTTGGTTATTAAAGAACCTTGGTTGCCTAATTGTGCCTATTTTTGTGTCAATCTATCTATCTTTCTTTTCCTTTTGTTTATCTTCTTAATTTCTCGTTTCCGCATATCCGTTCTTGTATCAACGTCTTTGGAGACTTACTAGGTGCTTGGGTTGAAGGCATGAAGCTCAAGAATATGCTAAAATGGAAGTATAGGCCTCATTTGGATGAAGTAGGGAGAAGAAGGCCTTTCTCATCTTTTGAGAAGACTACTAACCAAACAAGGCCCTTACTTCATTAAGGGTATTATTGTAATAGCCATAGTAGTCTTCCTTTTCTATCTAGTATAAATACTATCTTAGTTTATTTCATTTAGTAGACTTTTATGATATGAAATATTGAAATTGTGAAATTGTAAGACTCTATCGGGAGCATGAGAGATAGAGCTTTTGAAGCTTTTGGTTGAATTCTTTGTTGAGAAGGTTGGTTGCTTGGGACTTTGTTTCCCTTGAGGTCACCTTAAGAATTTGGTGTTTCTTTTGATGATAATTTAGAGGTCTTAGTTTTAATATAACTTTGGTTGCTAAATTGAATCTTAAGTTGTGTCTCTTTTCTTTTCCTTTTGTTTATCTTCTTAATTTCTCGTTTTCGCGTATTCGTTATTGTATCAATTGGTATCAGAGCCTAAATTAGGTTTGTTTCAACAAATCTAGCTTGGGATTTGATTCTAAAAATAAAAAATAAAAAAAATCTGAAATTCGAAAATTCAAATTCGTGTTTGATCTGTCCTTGTTTGTTGTTTTTGACACTAGATTTGAGTTTCTTAGTGTTTTTTTGTTATAGCCCGTAATTCGTACGTTCGGACGTTGTGGGATAATGGTAAGAAATTAAGGTCAAGACGATGTTCTAAAATAATCTTAATGTCCGAAGTTGTTAGGAATATTATTTATGGGTATTGGTATTGCGGGGATATTGAGAAAGGCTAAGGGCAAGAAGAGAAATTGTGAAAACGGGCCGTGGAAATAATGCGGAAGGTTAGGGACAAAATGGTAATATTGAGAAAAGTCAAAGGGTAAAACGGGAATTTCACATGAGTTTCATGAAAGTTCCAAAAGGGGCATGTTGGCCATGTGACAAAATGGGAATGGAAAAGATGACAAAGTGAGTCATCTTTTATTTAGAAAATTCAAAGAAAAAGAAAAGAAAATTCTAGAAAATAAAAGAAAGGGAAAGAAAGGAAAAATCTAGAGAGAGCATGTGCCCCTCACATGTTAATAGCTCTATATATATATATATACACATGAGAGAGTTCATCTATTTAATTCAAGACTTTGGAGAAAAGAGAGAAAACAAAAGATGAAGGAGGAGACTTAAGGGGCCATCTGCCACCCCATGGAAAAAATAAGTCATGGGAATTTTGTTCCAAAATTTGTTTCTTCATGTATCTCCACTAATTTGGAGGCCCTCTTCAACATGGTATAATTTTTGGAAGAGAGGGGTCACTTTGTCAGTAATCTCAAGTTCTAGCCAAGTGAGGAATCAAGGAAGAAAGGTAAGAATTCCTCTTGATGTTATGGATGGTTGTGCATGTTGTAGAATGGAGAAATGAATGAAAAACATGAGGTCATGCATGTTGTAGTTATGGCCTAATAAGGGACAGATGGTAGGAAGTGATGAATAAATTTCTATTTAGTATTTTGATTGTTGTTGTGATCATGAGAAATTTGTATACATTTAGTATGAATGAATGAATGAAATCCATGAAATTTAGAAGTTGTGTTGTAGCCATGTGGTGTATGGTGGTGTGTGTGTATGTAGCATGTTGGTTGAAGTTTGTTGTGGAATATTATGATGAAAGAATGAATGTTTAATGATTTATGTGTTAAAGTGTAAACAAAGGGTCGCTTTTGGAAAATTTATATGATTTTGGTGTAGTTTCTTGTGTTGATGGAAATAATGTTGTTAATATAGCTTATGAATTTGGAAGAAAAGGAAAGGTATTGTTATTAGTTTTATTGGAGTTGGAAGGTGTTGGATGGATTAATATGTTGATTGAATCGCTTTGAAAGTTATGTGGATGGAATTGAATAAAATTGAACAATTGTTGGTATTATTGGTAGTTGGCGGGGTTGAATTCCCGGATTATTGTTGATTGTACCGAGAAGTTAGAATCTCGGGGGATGGGCGCATTCTGGGAAAATGCGCTTAAAATTCTGTGAGACAACATGCGAAGTCAAGGTTGAACTTCTAAGTGCTCTAATTGACGCTTTGGCAAATGGCAAAATGTAGATTACGGCGAACTTGGAACTTGACTGGGAGCCCCGCAGGGAGCGAAAAGAGAATGTAAGACTTCACTTTCCTTGGCATGTCCTAGATGTAATAGGGTTGGATACGGGCAGCTGGGACCATTCCTTTTCTCGAAATCTCGGATTGAAAATAGTTACTATTCATTCAAGTAGAGATTGAAATAGAAATGGTGCAAAGGTGATAAAAACCCTCCTAGACCTCCAACTTGCAAAAAAAGCCCAAAACCCTAAAACTCTCCGAATGTCATGAAACGAAATTTTTGTAACAACGCCCCATTTAGAAAAGGGCCCATTTTTCTATTTTCCTTATTGTTC